>NC_056739.1:1421799038-1421961538 GCF_019279795.1 Protopterus annectens | reverse complement strand
TAAGGAGTGTATTTATAGGTGGAACTGAAGAAACAGATCAATACTGACAAGAAGCATTTACATTTAACTGTAAATATAAAGCATACTTTGCTAGAGAAATGGAGAACTGAAAGTAGTAAGTTTATGAAAAAAAAAACATTATCTAGACAAGAAAGTTAAGAACAGTACAAAACACTGTTAGGGTTTATTAAGAGAAATAAATGATACTAGGAAGAGTAAGAAGGCATTTTAGTCCCTCTGTCTAGTGCAGGTGTCTCTCCTGCTCTTCCACTACTCTTGACTCAACAGCTTTCCCATTTGGACTGGGGCTTACAGTCTGGGGTAACAGTTGGTGGAACAATTATCCTTCTTTGGAGAGGAGGGAGAGGGGATGGATGCATCCGAGTGTCATCCACTCCTTAACTCCAAAGTTTTATATGCCCTAAACATTCACTTATGATTGGGTATGTAGTGTTGCAAGGACTCACCTATAGGCATTTTTATCTGTGTTGTGTTATGGTATATCCTCCCTTCTCAGCGTGAACTCACTTAATTGTGAGATTGTAATATCACTATTCAGTTTCCAGTAGGAAACAACATTATGCTAGTATAAAAAATGTTCTCCCATTTAGTTAGATGAGCAGACCATAGGGCTATTGAGCCTACCTCCCCAGCCATTTGCGTAGCTTCTCAGGTCATCATTTAATCCCAATTTATGAGTGACACAGGTGGATGTCTTGTTAATATTGCATTACTGATACACCTATTGACTATATCATTGAGAGCAAACAGGCACTTTAGAAAAAAATTAGAAAGATAAACTGTAGGAACATTCCTAGCTTCTCAAACCCAGAGAAAACAGCAATATATTCAGAATTGTTCACAGAAACCCTGAATAATCATGTGAATATCTGTACAGAGACAGATAAGTAAACATAGGACCACCTCCAAAAATAAGTCACTGTGGTGGAACCCAAGTATAAACAGGCTGTATAACAAAAGAAAGAAAGACAGTCATGTCCACAAAGAAGAAGTACATAAAGCTCCCTCATCAATTTGAACAATTTTCCATTTGAACCAATTCCACCTTGCACTGACTCATCCAACTACCTCTACTATTACTTCATCCCACCCAAAACAATCCCTCCCCTACTAATTTTCTCTCTAATTTCTTTTGTACTATACTCTCCAATTTCAATTATACTATTACCCTGTCCATGCGTAATATTTTCCTAACCTACTAATGGTTAGTAGTTATATATTTTGAAATGTTAAACCTACAATTGACTTTATAACAAAAATATAACCTTTATGTAAATGTTGAAATTTCTGTATTGAATTGTGTCTTTTCAATGTTGTAACATTGTGACAAGCCAATTGCAAATGCCATGGAGCTTATCTGTATGAACTATGTCCTTTTGTAACATGTGAAATGTAACTTGCAATTAATGTGGAGCTTTTCGCCCCTGGGCCTCCACTGAAAATGAGCTCTTCTTGGCCCAGTGGACATCAAATTTAAATAAATAAATAATGAAAAGTCAAAGAACTAATCAAGTCCACCAAAGCCAAATCGGAGAGACAAATAACCTCCTAAGATAAGGACAGTCTTAAAGTTTTCTTCAGTTACATCTACAACCTTAAGGTAATACCCAACAAAGTGCCAAACTAATGGTGAATGGAACTACCTCTTTGGAACCAAAGGGTATAGCAAATCTGCTGATCAATAAAGTTTCACCCCACTATCATCCCCAGTCACCCCAAAGGAAATACCCGGCCACCACCATTTCTCCACCAGTTAACAGTAGGGAGTAGTTCTTCATTACATTCTCTTAGCCCAAGAACACTGCTTCAGTGCCAGGTAGAGTACAATCTCTAGTTAACCATATTCCCCATACAGGCTTCATGGCAAATGAATGGAAGATTGAAACATGTATCCCTGTGCACAAAGGGAAACTACAGACTCATAAGTTTGACAAGTGTCATATGCAAGGCCATAGACTGAATTATCATGGATCTAATAAACAATGAAATAGGAAACCTACGGATACTAGACCTTACCCAGTATGGTTTTGTCAAAGGCAGACTACACCTACTTAACCTGGTAGACTTTATGAAGAATCTCAGTAAAGCTATGGATGAGGTCAAAACAGTGCATACAGCCCACCAAGGCCTGTGTATGGTGCTCAACACGACATCTCACCTGGCATTGTAGATAAATTTAAAAACTTCCCTGGAACAGATTTCCCATTCATGTGAACAAAGCGCTTTTCTAACTCTATTCAAATGTAACATGGACCAATGGATAGACATTGCAAAGTTATCCCTTGTTTGACACTTATGTCACTAATGGATAGGAGCAGCCTGTGAACACTTGATGTTTATCAGCCTGTGTCATTACCATAAAATTCCTCGAGGTATTGATACATCAGCAATATTTTGGTTAATTTGTGATAAGCTTGTCTGGGCTTAAAATTGCTCTTGGTCTCATAACCAAGTAACCATCTGTGAACCCAAGACATACAGTACAGAAAGCCCAATGAGGTAGCAAATTTATTTACAATTTTCTCTGTCAACTTTTATAGCTCAAAAACTAGTAATATAATGATATTTTCCATAGACTTTTGTATGCTCATTGATGAGAAAGTAACAAACATTGCTGGAAAATTGGAATAAATGATTGTTTTGTGTAAGGATGAAAAAGAAAAACTTTGATGGAATACTCGTAATTATGTTGTCAATCATGCCAATATTTGCCAAGACCCATGTTACTGTACTTTAGAGTGGATTTTTTTCCAGTCGCTAAGTGTGCCAGCAGCTGGTGTTCACTAAAAGCTTTCTGTTGTACTGTATTTTTCACCAATCACATAGTGATGTTGTCCCGAAAGCTGTGTAAAAGTTGAAACTGACTATACTGTTTTACTGGTAACTGCTGCCTAGCTAATCCTGACTAAAGGTCCTGTTTTAAGGAAGTTCTCTGTGACCTAAACTGGCCTAAACAGTTGCAAAGTGCACCAGCAGCTGGTGTTCACTAAAAGCTATCTGTTGTAATGTATTCTTCCCCCAACTTCCTAATTTTGCGTATGAGTTATCCTGAAAGCTATATAAAAGTTGAAACTGTACTGTTTTATTGGTAACTGCTGAATAGCTAATCCTGACTATAGGTCCTGTTTTAAGGTAGTTCTCTGTGACCTAAACTGGCCTAAACAGTTACAAAGTGTACCAGCAGTTGGCATTCACTAAAAGCTATCTGTTGTAATGAATTCTTCTCCAACTTCCTAGTTTTGCATATGTGTTATCATGAAAGCTATATACAAGTTGAAACTGTACTGTTTTATTGGTAACTGCTGCCTAGCTAATCCTGACTATAGCTCCTATTTTAAGGTAGCTCTCTGTGACCTAAACTGAAATACTCCAACACGTTCTTAATCTACTGTTCTCCTGATTTGACTTATACATTCTGGTTAGTCATGCTAACACTATTCTATCCTCTCTTGACTTGAGTTTTATTTTTTTCCTGGCACGTTGTTTATCAACAGTTTCACCTGTTTTTTTTTTCTCTGCTTTAACTAGTCTCTCCTCCTCTTGTCTTTAGAGTCCCTAGTGGAGTGTTCCCTGTGGTTCTCCTGGCCGCTGTAAGAAACCCTCCTGTGGACCTCAATCTGATACCTCCATTTTGGCTGCCTGTCCTGCAGAGATATCTAGTCTAAAAGACCATTTAAGTATTTGTCTTAGCGAGTGACTATTACTTGTCTTATTGTTATTTTTGTCAAACATTCATTCTTCATTGTAATATGCTTGTGTATATTAAGTGCAGCATCTTGTATTAATTAAACTCAGTAGCCCATTCGCTAAGAAGACACAAGCAGCCCTAACCTTGCTTTTTCCCCCATTTTACCTCACTCCTCAATCTGCATTTTCAGTGTCTTTTTCCTTCCTATATCCCACCCTTCCCTGGGACTTGTTGCTTTACTACTTTTATCACTCTTAATTACTGCCACTGTTACTGCCCTGATCTTCTCCTGTTTGCAATTTCCCCTGACAATCTGTATAGCTACTCTCTTCAGTTCAACCTACTATACTGCACGGGTAATTCATTTTAAGTTACCTACCTGTAAAGCCTAAACCTAGCACTTTCTTCTTCTACTCGCTCCTGCCAAGTCTCATCTTTTTCTTTTTCTACATCTACTCCTGCTTTTCTGTACCCCTCCAGCTTCCTCCATAACCAGTTCAACTTTCTCTCTTGCTGATTGTTTTCTGTGGGCTAGGTCTGCCTGGAGTGTTAGCTCTGCTCTGTAAGCCTTACCCCCCACCTCATTTCCTGTACTAAGCTTTCATAGGTACCCTATACTTGTGGGCGCCATTTTTAAACTCTCAGTACTGTTCTTGCTGCTGAGCGTCCCCTCTCTGGTGTCTGACTACTGAATCTTGTAAGTGCACACTCTGTACTTATTTTTGGTTTACTTTATTTTAGCTGACAACTGCATTTGTGTTGGCAAAAGCCGTATTTCACGGGTCTATATCAGTCCATCGAAACGGCTGACAATCGAATACCAGATGTTTGAACTGTGAAGTTTCGTACACTGATTATCGCGAAGCCACAGAACACTGAATTCTTTCCCAGGGAAAGATTTCAGTGGGCCATTTCTGTGGCTTCACAATTATCAGGACTGTGGTGGTAAGTTACGGGTCGGGCTCAGGTAAGTGTGCGATTGTGTGGACGTTATGGTTATGGCGTGGGTTAGGTGAGTTAGGGTTAAGGCACGGGTGAGGTGGGTGTGCAATAGTGACAAACTTTAGGGTTAGGGCAGGATAGGTGAGTTAGGGTTAGGACGCGGGTCAGGTGATTGTGCGATAGTGACGGACCTTAGGGTTAGGGCTTGGGTTAAGGTAAGTGGATAGATAGCAGTGTATGTACAGTTTAGTGTAGGGTTAGATGTAGGATTTTAAGTGTATGTGTGTGGACTACTGTTTTTTTTGGTGTGCTTGTGTTGTGTGTGTGTTTCCTGGAACAGCGATTTTATTTCCCTGGGAAAAAAATCTCTGTTCTAAGACTTCAATGTTTTTGCAGCTGGTGGTTAGAAGTTCGAACATATGGTGTTCAAACTTCAGCCATTTTGTTGAACTGATATAGACCCGTATTTCACTACTGTTAATCTACTGTGAACCTAGACACTAATATTTATTTTTATCTGTAGTATTTCAATGTAATCAGACTAAACTGAGGGATTACTGCACGTGGTATCACTTGTTATTAAACTAGTGCGACTACCTTACTGTGTTAAAGTCTAGTTTCCACATTTCCATCTAACGTTCCACTGTAGCTGTATGCTGTTTTTGTTTATATATTGTTCATTTTAGTGCTATAATTATATTGAGTCCTGCATCAGGAATTGCGAGTGATAAACAAACTGAGTTTATTTGCACTGTGTCTTCTAAAGTGGGCATTTATCATCAACAGCTCTTGTGCTGTTATGATGCCAACCTAACTGCTTCTCTGCTACTCGGTTACTAAACTGAGTTTTTTTACTGTGTGACACGTGGAAGAACTTTGATGGAATACTCGTAATTATGATGTCGATCATGCCTGTATTTGCCAAGACTTCTGTTACTGTACTTTAGAGTGGATATTTTTCCAGTCGCTGTGTGCCAGCAGCTGCTGTTCACTAAAAGCTATCTGTTGTAATGTACTCTTCCCCATCTTCCTAGTTTTGCGTATGAGTTATCCTGAAAGCTATATAAAAGTTGAAACTTTACTGTTTTATTGGTAACTGCTGCCTAGCTAATCCTGACTATAGGTCCTATTTTAAGGTAGCTCTCTGTAACCTAAACAGAAATACGCCAACGCATTCTTAATCTACTGTTCTCCTGATTTGACTTATACATTGTGGTTAATTGTGCTAACACTATTCTATCCTCTCCTGACTTGCATTTTATTTTTTCCTGGCACGTTGTTTATCAACAGTTTCACCTGTTTTTTTTTTTTTTCTCTGCTTTAACTAGTCTCTCCTCCTCTTATCTTTAGAGTGCTAGCTGAGCATTCCCTGCAGTTCTCCTGGCCACAGTAAGAAAACCTCCTGTGGACCTCAATCTGATACCCTCTTCCATTTTGGCTGCCTGTCCTGCAGACATATATAGTCTAAAAGACCATTTAAGTATGTTTCCTAGCGAGTAACTATTACTTGACTTATTGTTATTTTTGTCAAACATTCATTCTTCATTGTACAATGCTTGCGTATATTAAGTGCAGCATCTTGTATTAACTAAACTCAGTAGCCCATACGCTACAAAGACACCAGCAGCCCTAGCATTGCTTTCATCCCCATTTTACCTCACTCCTCAATCTGCAATTTCAGTGTCTTTCTCCTTCCTATATCCCACCCATCCCCTTTCACTTGTTGCTTTACTACTTTTATCTCTCTTAATTACCGCCCTAATCTTCTCCTGTTTGCAATTTCCCTTGTCCATCTGTATAGCTACTCTCTTCAGTTCAACCTACTATACTGCACGGGTAATTCATTTTATAGTTACCTACCTGTACATCCAAAACCTAGCACTTTCTCCTTCTACTCAGTGCTGCGAAGTCTCATCTTTTTCTTTTTCTACATCTACTCCAGCTTTTCTGTACCCCCTCAGCTTCCTCCCTAACTAGTTCAACATTCTCTCTTACTGATTGTTTTCTGTGGACTAGGTCTGCTCAGAGTGTTAGCTCCGCTCAGTAAGCCGTAACCCCTCCCCCCACCTCATTTCATGTACTAAGCTTTCATAGGTACCCTATAACATGTGGGCATCATTTTTAAACTCCCAGTACTGTTCTTGCTGCTGATTGTCCCCTCTCCGGCATCTGACCACTGAATGTTGTAAGTGCTCACTCTGTACTTATTTTTGGTTTACTTTATTTTAGCTGACAACTGCATTTGTGTTGACAAAAGCTGTATTTCACTACTGTTAATCTGCTGTGAACCTAGACCATAAATTGTATTTTTATCTAAAGTATTTCAATGTAATCAGACTAAACCAAGGGATTCCTGCACATAGTATTGCTTGTTATTAAACTAGTAAAACTGCCTTACTGTGTTAAAGTCTAGTTTCCACATTTCCATCTAATGTTCCACTGTAGCTGTATGCTATTTTTGTTCATATATTGTTAATTTTGGTGCTATAATTATATTAAGTCCTGCGTCAGGAATTGCGAGTGATAAACAGACTGAGTTTATTCGCACTGTGTCTTCTAAAGTGTGCATTTATCGTCAAAAGCTCTTGTGCTGTTATGATGCTAACCTACATTTATTGTTAACTGCTTCTCTGCTACTCTGTTACTAAACTGAGGTTTTTTACTGTATGACATGTGGAAGAACTTTGATGGAATACTCGTAATTATCGTGTTGATCATGCCTATATTTGCCAAGACTCCTGTTTCTGTACTTTAGAGTGGATTTTTTTCCAGTCGCTAAGTGTGCCAGCAGCTGGTGTTCACTAAAAGCTATCTATTGTACTGTATTTTCCCCAATCACCTAGTTGTATGATTAAGTCATCCTGAAAGCTGTGTAAATGTTTAAACTGACTATACTGTTTTACTGGTAACTACTGCCTAGATAATCCTGATTATAGGTCCTCTTTTAAGGTAGTTCTCTGTAACCTAAAGTGGCCTAAACAGTCGTAAAGTGCACCAGCAGCTGGTGTTCACTAAAAGCTATCTGTTGTAATGTATTCTTCCCCAACTTCCTAGTTTTGTGTATGAGTTATCCTGAAAGCTATATAAAAGTTGAAACTGTACTGTTTTATTGGTAACTGCTGCCTAGTTAATCCTGAGTATAGGTCCTGTTCTTAATCTACTGTTCTCCTGATTTGACTTAAGCATTGTGGTTAGTAGTGCTAACACTATTCTATCCTCACCTGACTTGTGTTTTATTTTTTCCTGGCATGTTATCAACAGTTTCACCTGTTTTTTTTTCTCTGCTTTACCTAGTCTCTCCTCCTCTTGTTTTTAGAGTCCCTAGCGGAGTGTTCCCTGTGGTTCTCCTGGCCACTGTAAGAAACCCTTCTGTGGACCTCAATCTGATAGCCAAAAAGCACACTGTCATCCCCTTTGGTAAAAACTCTGTACCCATGAACTGCCACATAGGCGGTAGTCTACTTAACACCGAAAGTTTGATAAGAGACCTTGGGACACAGGTGGATAGTAGTCTCTCCTTTGATAATCACATCACCACAGTGGTCAGGAAATCCTTCTACGTGGCACACCTCATCACAAAAGGTTTCTCATCCAGAAAAAAGAGGTCATTGTTCCCCTCTACTCATCACTCATTAGACCCATTATAGAGTACAACGCCCCTTTTGGTATGTACCTCACAAGACATCTACAACAACTGGAAAGGCCGCTAAAACACCTCACAATGAGGATTACTGGCCTCAAACAGATGCCTTATGAAGACCATCTCAAGAAACTCCAGCTTTACTCCATCGCATATCACCTACTCAGAGGCGCTCTCTGCCTAACATACAAAGCTATGTCAAACCCAGAGCTGTTGGACATGCGCCACTTAAAGAAATCCCAATCCCTTTGAGCTACACGCTCTAGGGACCTAAACCCTATCACCACAATAAACAGAACATGCTGGAGGGATAGATTCCTGTCCCAGAGACTTCCCATACTCTGGAACAGACTACCTATCTATGTCAAACAGAGCTCCTCATTAACACTCTTCAAGAAAAATCTTGATGATTGGATGGGTAATAGGAAATTCACTCCGGGGATCACTTCTGTGGTTCTGCTTGACAGGGGCACAGGAAAATAATTTTCTTGGGTGGTGAAAGCCAGGGTACCTTTTTGACTAGGCTTGTATAGGCCCTAGGGCCAATATTCTAGTACCTTCTACTCGCTCCTTCCAAGTCTCATCTTTTTCTTTTTCTACATCTACTCCTACTTTTCTGTACCCCTCCAGCTTCCTCCTTAACTAGTTCAACTTTCTCTCTTACTGATTGTTTTCTGTGGGCTAGGTCTGTCCAGAGTATTAGCCCTGCTCCGTTCGACCTCGTTTCGCTTGGGCTCTCTTAGCTACCCTACCCTATCCCCATTCCCACACACCCCATTACAGTTTCCTTTATACCATTCACTCCTTCCCCTTCCTCTCGTAACATCCAATAGGAAACCACTTCCTCTCTATTCTGATTACACTTCCTTCCCATCCTTTCCCTATTATACTAACTTAAGCCTTATCTACATCACTTCCTCCTAACCTACCACCACATTGACACGTCTACTTCTCATCCTACTCGTACAATGCTATACTTTATTGTGACCACCTCACTCCTCTACACTCTTGCTAGCTTGACTTCTTACCATTTCCTCTTTCCTTATCCTTTACTCCACTCTCCAACCTCCCATATTTGTACAACTCACTCAACACCCTCCTTCTATAATATCTCTGCTACTCTATTTAACCTCCCCAACTCAAGTCCTCACAAACTATTTAGAGTGCAAACACTCTCTCCTACCTACAAGTCTACACCCAAACTATTCAAACTTCTTCTACCTATAGCTATACACCCGCAACACATTTATTACATACTTATATCTAGTGATATTCACCCCAACCCTGGACCTTCCTCCTCTCTTCCTAGCCACCCTCACTCCTTATCCTTCACCTCCCCTCCATCTCCAACTACTCCTCATCCTTGCCAGCCTATTACAACTAAATTTACTACATCCAAACATCTAATAATTTACTTCATGAATATTCAAAGCCTTACCAAAAAAATCACAGACTTTCATGTCTGGATTGCCCACACAAACCCACACATCTTTACCTTGTCCAATACTTGGCTTAAGCCACACATCACCAACAACAAAATTCTCCCACCTGGGTATAATATCTACTGCTCAGATAGATTCCCTAAGAAAGGGGGTGGTGTAGCCATCCTCCATTCCAACAACCTCAACCTTCCCTACACCTATCCCCAACTTTCACCCTGCTGAACTCATCATTCTTAACTATCATCTCAACCCCCATAAGAAAATAGCTCTTGCCCCCATCTCTATCCCTCACTGGAACAACTTATCCACACTTGAAAATATACTAGCCTGGTTTTCCCTTAATATACATTATGAAACCCTCAAACTAGGAGACGTCAACTTGGACTGAGCCAAACTTAAAACTAACTCTCCACAAACCAGTATCAATCTACATGGTTCCCATCAACTAATAACACGGCTCCACATAAATTCATCTTTTAGCTACATAATAGACTGGATACTCACTAACTCTCCTAACCTCTACCACAACCCCACTACCCTACAAGACCAACTTAGTGATCACCTCCGCACCTCTGTGCTCAGATACCCCACCCAACCTCCCAAACCTCACCTTTATTGAGACTGCCATAAATTTAATAACTTTAATCTAAGCCAATTTAACTCTATACTATCTTCCACTGACTGGTCATTTCTTAAACTAATCCCACTTGACGCACTAGACAGATTTAATAGAATCTTCCTAAACACGCTAAACTCCCTTGTTCCTACCAGAAAAATTAGAATTAAATCCAATTTTGCTCCCTTGCTTTCTAAAGAAACTAAGTCCCTTATGCTCAAAAGAGATAATGCCTGGAAAACCTGGATCAAAACCAATGAACTACCCTTTCTCCACACCTATAAACATTTCAGAAATCTTACCAAGAAACAAACCAATGCATATAAAATGTTCTTCTACAACTCTGCCCAACTAAACAACAAATCCAACCCTCAAAAGTTCTGGTCCACTATTAACAAACTACTTTCTCCAGGTTGTTCCTCAAACCCTAGCCCCTAGCCCCACACATCCCCTCTAGAAACAGCTACTCTACCTAACAAACATTTCATATTTACCATCCAGACACTCATACCATCAAATGGTAACACTACTCCTCTGTCTATCCCTCCAAACTTAACTAATATTCATTCTTTCTCCTTCCACCCTGTCTCTACCTCCTACACCTGATCTCTTCTCTATAAGCTCAAACCCTGCTCTCCATCCACAGATAATCTACCTCCTACCTTCCTCAAACTAGCTGTAGACACCATAGCTTATCCAGTGTCCATACCAATCAATCGAACTATACAGGAATCAACTGCCCCAACCCTTTGGAAATCCTTCTTCGCCATCCCACTACATAAAGGTGACAAATCTACTGACCCATCTAACTATCGCCCCATAGCTATCCTATCACCACTCTCCAAGTTTCTCGAAAAATGCATCCACTCACAACCTCTACACCAACTCCTCACACACAGTCTTCTCACTCCTACTCAACATGGTTTTTATTCCAAACATAGCACAACAACTGCCCTCCTATCCTTCACCCATACCATTGCAGAAGCCCTAGACAATAATAAACTAATCTCCTGTCTCTTCCTTGACCTTTCCAAGGCCTTCGACACAGTCTCTCATTCCCTTCTGCTGACAAAACCTGCTAATTTCAATCTATCCTCCTCCTCCCTTGCCTGGTCTTCCAGCTACTTATCCTGTAGACAGCAATCTGTTAAATGACTGTCTTCCTCTACTTCTTTCATATCTGTCCTAACAGGTGTACCCCGTGGCTCCATCCTGGGTCCACTCCTGTTCAATGTCTTTACCATTGACCTCCACACATCTTGCCAACAATCCTCCCTCATCCAATATGCCAAAGATTCTACTCTCATCTCCATCTCTGACAACATCTCTGAACTCCACAATTGTACTTAGCAAGTCTTCCTATCTACTGAACAATGGCTAACCAGTAATTTTCTCATCCTTAACCCTAAAAAGACAAAACTCTTACTATGTTTCCCTGCTCTCTAACTCTCCACAAATCCACCTTTACCATCACATCCTCAATTAACACTGTTATCAAACCTGAAGCTCACACTAAACTTTTAGGTGTAATTATCTACGATGAACTCAAATTCAATATGCATATACTTCAAAGTATGAAAAAGATACACCAGAAACTGTGTTCACTTTACCGTAACAAAAATTCCTAACACCTAATGCAAGACTCTCCCTTGCCCAAGCCTTTCTCTTACCCTCCCTCACTTATGCACCTCCTGTGTTTACCAACCTTCAAACTACAATCTTAAACAAACTCAAGAAAACATACCATAAGATAGCTAGATTTGTTACTAATGTCCCATATAATGCACATCACTGCCAATCCTTAAATTCTCTCCATTCGCTTGAGTTCCCCCATGTACTGCTGTTATCTCAACTTCAAATGCTACACATCATTCTTTACAAACCTTCATCCTGCCCTGCTCTCACTTCCTTCATCTCTAGCTATTCTCCTTCTCGTACTCTCCACTCCTCTAATCAATTACTACTACATACTTACCAACCCAAAAAAACAATAGGTAAGCTCCTCTATAAATATTCCATTACCCAAGCTTGGAACAATCTTCCCAGAGACATATGTTCCACCATTCATCCAGCCCACTTTAAAGTAAAACTTAAAATTCACCTACTCACCACTAAAATCTGTCCCTGCCAAGCCCCAACCTAAACTTTTACCACCCCTCATTAATCTTCCCCACATACAGTTTGCATGCCTCTACCAGATTATATTCTCTGATTCCTTTGTTATGTAAACTGTGTGTTTAGCAGAGCTTTTCTCCTCGGGTCTCCACTAAAAATGGACCACAAACCCAGTTGGACCAACCCGTAAACAAATGTCAATAAGTAAATAAATAATAGGTTTGACAGGATAGAGTTTGCCATAGCTCTATATGCCAGCCAGAGGATCCCCTTGGTGGCCTGTATAATAACAAGAAGAGGGATAAGTTCTTTGGGATGGACTGCATAGTTTTGTGAGTCAGGTTGTTAAAGTTCACAAGTAACAGAAAGTTTTACGTTTTAATCTTGAGTCAAGAATAATGCTTCAGAATGTGCAAGGGTTTATTCCACAAACAACACTGGGAGACTGCCTGCCAAGATTTTCAAATCAGTCTCAAAGAACAAAGAAAAATAACACTACATATATACCTTTTCTTATCAAGTTCACGCATGCAGAACTTTGACAGAACATAGCTTTTAACAAATAATACAATTCTTAAATATTTTATGTCCTTGTGATCCTCACTTAGAGCTTCATGTGATCACTTGACAATATGTCTTTTTTTAAGACATAGACCACCTGGTCTAAGAATTTATCTTTTAACCTTGTAACATTTAGTTTCAGTACACACTATCTGATAGACATCCTTAAAAGACTCTTCCCCCCCCAGACTGAGAAGGCCAGAGCGTACTGTTAATCAATCTGGTTTCAAAAGATTCCTGGCACATTTTTTCCCTCTGTTAACATTCTGAAACTGGGATCTTTAAGCATAGCATAACATCATAACATCCCTTAACACCTTCACCACTTACAAACAGAGAGAGAGAGCAATTGTAAGATACTTGAAATATAAAGCTGCAACTTATATGAAATGAAACATGTTACATTTTGGATCATTTATTATATATATTTAGTAAAGATTAATAATGAGACATATTTTTCTGTAACAGTCCTCTCCCATTTGACACTATGTGTCACACAACACACACAATTAAATTTTAGTTTTTCTTAACTTGATAAAATATGCCTTAGCATCATAGTATTCATCATCTACACTGATGTGTCATTTACCTTAAGTTCACTATCAGATATTTTTATAAGTGCAGTTGAGGTTAAGCATTTTTTAATTACAGCCTTTAAAACAGAAAATATTGATACAACTAAAATAATAATACCAATTATTGTAATATGCTAGTTCCAAGGTTACCAGATGCACTGTCCAGCCATCCAAAATGTATCCACTGTTTAGATGTGCTGTCCAGGTCCCTGTCCCTCTGCTCCATAAAATTGGCCAACTTTTCTTGTTCATTACTAATATAAGAACAACAATGACTTCCTGTGAAATATCATGATGTCCCCTCCTTTGGCAGCTAGCATTATATTGAGTGCCTGCCTATTTTGTAATACCAGAGTTTTGAATTTAAGCCATTTCTCGATCTTCCGTTCTGATGTGATGTGAAGTATGGTTTGTTACCTCCTGAAGAAATTGAGCAAGCATGGTGATTTCGAGCATTGTCCTTTGCATTCCATACCCAGGAGTAAAGGCTGAAAAAACTTGCTCTGCCTAGTGGATTACCCATTTATTTTTCAGTCTGCCTGCTGGAGGGTTCTTGAAATGTTGAATAACAAGAGTAATATTGCCCACAAAACAACATTTAGACAAGTTTGTAGGCAACCACGAGTATGGCCAATCACCACAAATGTAGTAACAATCCTCTGTCATGCTAATGCCATGCCACTAGTCATAGCTTTTTAGGTGTAAAGAGTTCAACACACTTTTATGTCTAGTGTCATTGAATTTGCTGGTTCCTACTAGTACTGTCTCATTTCTGGCACAGCATGTGTCTCCATGATTTGTGGTTGCAAGCTGAAGAGACACAACCTTTGAAAGGTTAGTTATATTACATCAAGTTAGTTGCATGTCACTAAGATTCTTTTCAAATGTCACCTGTGATGCAGGGGTTGTAATCATGGGAATACCCACCTTAGAATGATGAGGTATATGTGAACACACCCAACAGATCATAACATTTAAGTCCACACTATATTGTCAAAGAAACAACAGGAAACTATTTTTTCTTGACAAGTTTATAAAGGAAACAGCAACAAAAACAAAGTAGCAGTACATGTTGTCACTGGATTCATCATGGACTGTCATCTGAGTTGATTGTCTCTTTTAATCCTTCACTGGGGCAGATGGTTCATCCTTCACACTTTCCTCTTCCTTTGCTGACAAAGATTATTTATCTGGGGCTTCCACATGACAATTTTTTTCTTGACAAATATATTCAAGCTGGAAATTGCAGTAAAGGTGGTAAGCAGGACCTGAAAAGGATCTTTTCACTTTGGACTCAAACAGTGTGTTTGTTGGAAAGTTTTAACATAAACTCAATCACCAGGCCACAGTTGGTGACAGGGCTGGTCAGGAGGTTGAAGAAGAGCTTTTCGTACAGTTTTGTGGTACTGCTGCAAGAAAAGAGTGCAGTAAGACAATATAGCATCATCCATTTGAGTTAATTTTTCATTTGACAGAGGGGGAGTACCTGGAAAGGTTGTGGGTCTCCCCATTATTATCTGATAGGGGCTCAATTTCCTTGTAGTTTTTAATGTACCCCTCATAATCATTACTGCTAAGGGAAGTGCCTCTGGCTATTTAATGTTTGTTTCAGCATAAATCTTTGAAATTTTATTCTTAAGGGTCCTATTAACCCTTTCTACTAATCCAGATGGCTGTGGATACATACTAAAATTTCAAAGAAGAGACATGAGGGGTATACCAAAGCTGTCTTACCTGAATGGGCTGGTAAATGATATGCCCTTGCCTTGTAAGGTAGCAATGAGGTAGGTACCACCAGTCAGCCATCTGGATGTCGCCATAACCCATAGGCAGATTTACTGCATCTATCTATAAGCCACTTCTCCATGTGATGTTTCAGCCTGAAAAGCAGATACTCTCTTAAAGTCAAACACATCACCACTGTCAGTGTCTTGCAATAATATCACATTTAAATTTACACAAAGTCCTTCTACAGCTTGCTTAGCAGCTTGATTTGCCAAATTATTTCCCTTTGAAATAGTCTACATTTCACTACTGCTAATTTTTTAGGTAACAAAAGAGCTTCTAAAAGAGCAGTGACATAGAAAGAATGTTTAATTTGAGTTTCTGCTGAAAAAATCCCCTCTGTTAGTAAAGATGGCAAAATTATGTATAATGCCAAAGGCATACCTGGTATTAGTAAACGTATTAACAATCTTGTCTTTGGCTACCTCACAGGTTCTTTGTAGAGCCACTAACTCAGCTACCTGGGCAGAATGTATGCCCTCTAGTCTTTGTTGAAGCAAAAAATCATTTTTGGTACTGACAGATATTCCTGCGACCAGATTTTCATTTTGATCTCTTCCACAGGAACCATCCACAAATAGGTCTAGTTCAGCATTGGGTATAGGAGTGTCCTTTAAGTCATTCCTAAGAGAAAGCAGATAATTAGTTACACACATAATCATGCTCTTCACCATCCTCAGCAGCTGGTAGTAAAGATGCAAGATTTAGAACAGTACAGTGTATGAGAGAAATAAATGGATCAGAAAGAAGTGTAAGTTCATATTTAGTTGGATGTGCAGTCTGGAGGGGTAGAGTTTTTATTTTAAGTAAGAAAGATGATACAGAATGAGGGACATTTACTGTAAGCTCATGCCCGAGCACCAGCGATAGTGCAAGAATGACTAGAATGGTGGCAGCAGCCACTGCCCTTAAACATGGTGGAAATTCCTTTGCAACAGATTCAAGTGCTGTACTGTAGTAAGTTAATGGATGATAGTTGTTGCCATGTTTCTTTCCAAGCACTCTCCGAGCAAAGTCATTTTTTTAAGACAAAATAAAATGAAAGTCTTACCATAATCTGGTAACCCTAAAGCTGGTGCAGTAACTAAAGCTTGCTTTAAATTCTGAAATTAATTTTCTTCTTCACTATCTCAAGGGAGGGGCTCTGGTGTCTCCTGTTGTAAAAGATTTGTCAAAGGTTTAGCAATTTTGCACAGCTAGAAATCCACTGTCTGCAATATCCTGCCATACCTAAGAAAGATTTTCGCTAATGCAGAGTAGTTGGATGTGGGGCTTTAGATGTTGCCTCAGTATGAGATGGTAACATCTGCCTGTTACCCTGAGATATCAGATGACCAAGATAATGTACTTGAGATGACCATAGCTTAATTTTTCTCTTGATGCCGTGTGTCAGTTTTCTGCAAGAATAGTTAAAAGATGTAGTGGGGTATCCTGCTGATACTGCTAAAAATAATTAGATGCTATTAGTAAATCATCTACATATTGCACCAGCACAGACCAACCTGGAAATGTTGCATCTTCCAAGTCTTTTTTTAGAATTTGAGAAAAATAATGAAGGAGATTCAGTATATCCTTGTGGCAACCACATCCATGTATACCATTGTCCCTTATAAGTAAAAGCAAACAGAAACTGACTCTCGGGTGGACAGGTATAAAAAAGAATGCTGAGCACAGATCTGTCACAGAAAAATATTTTGCTGTAGGTGGTGTGCAACTCAGTATAGTTGGTGTGTTTGGAACCACAGGAAAAGTTGGTAATACTGCATTGATTACAACCTTCAAATCTTCCACAAGGCAGAATAGGAGTATTACCAGGGCTTTTAACTGGCACTATTATTCCTTGTTGTAGCAAGAACTGAATTACAGGTTTGATTCTCTGCTGTGCTTCTGGTTTCAGTGGATACTGCAGAACTCTTTGGAGAGGTTTAGATGGATTCAGTTTTGTTTTTACTGTTTCTGCAGATTTTAACATACCTATTTTATTAGCTTGTTTAGCCTCTAGGTTAGCAGGTACATGCTGCAGCAGATTTTTAGCTGTCTGTATGGCTTTAAAATGCTGTTCCTCAGCTTTTGCTAAGACTGCTAATGCTTCCCCCACTGATTCCATCGGAAAAACGAAATACACTCCTTCTGGTGTACAGTAAATAGTACAACTCAGTTTGCATAACAGGTCTCTCCCTAGCAAATTTACCTGTGCCATAGTACTCAAAAGAAAAGAATGCCATTCTTCAGTCGGTCCTAAAGAAATACGTATAGGTTCTGAAACAGGATATGTAACAGTAGCATTTGTTATCCAACTGCCTTTACTTTATATTTTGATACTGCTATCTGACTATTTGATGTGACTTTTAATATAGACCTAGTGGCTCCAGTGTCTACCAGGAAAGGAATTTTCTTTGAATTTATTTCTTCCTTAACATAGGGTCGCTTTTGATCTATTGGCAGCAAAGTATCAATATTTATTTCTGTTTTATTATTCTAAATAGTCAGTACATTGATTTGCAGCACTTAGTAAGGAAGTAAGGACTCCAAGTCCCTTCCCTGCCAGTAGTAAGGAATCCAGGTCCTTTCCCTGACAGTCTATAAGCACTTGCTTTATTTGTTTTTGTATGGGGCTTGAAGACCCTGCACAAAAGCAACTGCAAGGCTTAGCTTGCTCTTCTGGATCTGGTATTCCTGAATGTCCAGCAAATGCTGCCTTTAGATGACTGAAATAATCTTCAGGAGTGTTACCTTTATTTTGTTACAGGCTTGTATCTTAGACCAATCTATCCTAACTTGACACACTTCTGTAATTTTATTTAACAACCCTGTCCTTTTGTCTATTAGTGCATACCCTGTGAGAGTAAAATCTGTTATTTCAGCCTTCTCAAGTAACTGTTTTCTTATTTCATCTGAAGTAACTACTAGAAGCAGCTGTTTTAAATCTGTCAAAGTTGGGTTGTAACCTTCTATTATAGTATTTAATTCCTCCTTAAACCTTAATGGATCTCCTGTAAAATTTGGAAAAATTTTAGACATAGTATGCAAATCAGCAGGGGGTTCAACAGCAATGAACAAGCTCTTTATTATTAGCCCCAACGTTTCTCAAAGAGGTGCAGAAAGATCGACTCCAGAGGCAATAGAGTGTTATCCTACCCTATCTTGTGAGCATGTGTGATGGGCCACAGGAGTGTCAAATACCCGTGCTCCTGTTGGAGAGGTAGACGCTTGTTGAAAATAATTTTAAGAAGAAAAAGAAGAACAAACCTCCTTGGCTGCAGATGCCTGTTCTGAAGATGAGGGTTGAACAGGGGATCTAGGTTGAGGTGTAACAGTACCACGCTAACCTGCTGTCAAATAGACAGTTGTCCAAAATGCAGGGGTCTGAGAAACAGCAGAATCTTGTACAGGAGCCACCCATACTGGTACATATGGGGATGGGGGAGCAGTAGTTACTGGAGGATTATCATCCTGTTTAGAAGTCTCTGCTTTCTGGCCATCCAAAATTTCTTCCAAACCTGCTAAAACAGGATAAAAGCATCCCCTTTTATCAGTCTGTGCTGCCTTTTTAACCTCTTTCACCTGTTGTAGCAACTTTTTATTATGTAATCCCCTGAATGCTGATTCCCTTTACCTTTTAAGAGCTTCAGTGTACCAAGAATAAAATACTGCCCACTGTTCACGCTTACCTTGTTTTTCTTTTTTTTTTCCTTTTCAAAATATCCTTTAAATTTTCTAATTTATTTTTATTATACGTTCCATTTAATGGAAATACTTCACCAGGGCAATTTTTAGGACACTGAAACTACTCATTCAAATACTTACAACTTTCCTTTCCATAATTATGATACATAAAATATGCAGGTGTTACCTTTACAGGGATTTGATCCTGCATGCTTAACTTTGTTCCCTTACCTTGTAGATCTTGGATCTTGTTAATTCAGAGAAAAATAATGACTACATCAGTTCACATTCCATTCATGGAAGGAAGGGTAGGGATTATGTCATTATGCAAGGTGTTGATCAACCTTTTAGCCAAGCTTTCGGGCCGTCATGAGCTCAAAATTTACAGCTCCAGTATTGCAATCAGGATAATGGGGTAGATAGGTACTGTGTCCAGAACTGACCACTCTTTCAGACCCTCTGAGGGTGCTTTCACACATTCACACCTATGTTCCAACATGCTGTAGGCTCATAAACTTGATTGCCAGCACATCCACACCTATGTCTCAACATGTTATAGGCTCATGAATTTGGTTTCTCCACAAAAATCCCTATGCCCCACCATGATACAGGCAAATTAAGTTGTTTTACACACACACACGCACACACACACACACACACACACACACACACACACACACACACACACACACACACACACACACACACACACACACACACACACACACACACACGCACACACGCACACACGCGCACACACGCACACACACACAGACCTATGTCCCAGTACACTATAGGCTCAATAACTTGATCTATCAACACAAGCAAACAGACATATGTCCCAGCATGCTATAGGCTCATGAACATGACTTAAGAACACGCACCTATGTTCCAACATGCAGTAGGCTCACAACCTTGATTTTAACAACACGCACACACCTATGTCCCAACATGCTATAGGCTCATGAACTTCATTTAATATTAGCTTTTTTTTCCTCTATCTTCCTTCACTCACACATTAAACAACATAAAGCATCTGTCATGCCTCTTACCATTTATTCTTGAGTGTATCGCCCTCGACACAAGGCACCTCTTTGTGTTAATTTTTCTTTTTGTTGTATGCATGTACACATTAATAAACGTCCCCTTATTTACTGTGGGGTCCTCCCACTATTACTTTACATATACCTAACAAGCAAACTCAGTCATTCAACAAAACAGTTATGCACTCATTCCACTTATTTCCACAAATCCATCTCCCCATTTAGTCTAGCAGCAGTTTGCACAGCTTGAATAGTAGATATCTGAATCTCTGACGATCCCATACAAAACAACATGGAATTCACAGAAGAACTTTCTGTGCTGGGCCCTTGTAATTTATTCCATACTGCCCTGTAGCAATACCAAAGTTCAGAAACTGAGTCTTAAGGCACCAAATGTTAAAGTTCACAAATAAATAAAGAGTTTTACCTTTTGGTCCTGAGTCAAGAGTAATGCTTCAGGATGTGCAAAGTACTGGTGTATTCCATAAATAACACTGAGAGACTGCCTGCCAAGATTTTCAAATCAGTCTCAAAGAACAAAGAAAAATAACACTACATATATACCTTTTCTTATCAAGTTCATGCATTCAGAACTTTGGCAGAACATAGCTTTTAACAAATAATACAAGTTTTAAATAGTTTATGTCCTTGTGATCCTCACTTACAGTTTCATGTGAGCACTTGACAATATGCCTCTCTTTTAAAACATGGACCATCTTTTAACCTTGTAAAAACTTAGATTCAGTGCACACTATCTCACAGACATCCTTACAAAGACTCACCCCCAGCCTGAGAAGGCCAGAGTGTACTGTTAATCAATCTGTTTTCAAAACATTCCTGGCACATTTTCCCTTTATTAACATTCTGAAACTAGCCACTTTAAGCATAAAATACCATCATAATATCCCTTAACTCCTTCAACACTTACTTTGCCCTTAGTTGTCTATCAATATAAACAGAGATAGCAATTGTAAGACACTTGAAATATAAACCTACAACTTATATGAAACAGGATCTTGTATAACCTTGCATCTATTTTACAATTTGCTTTTAACATAAACATGTTGTAAACATTTCATTTGGCTCATTTGTGAAGAAACTGCAAGTTAATATGTATGTAGTGAAAAATAATTATAAGACGTAATATTTTTCTGTAACAAGGTCCATAATTATTTTTCTTTTTTTAGTATAAAAGCATTGTGTTCACTCGAGTTGTGACAAGTGTTTGGACAGGTATGTTTGGACCGTATGCAGCATTATATGCAGTGATCCATTTCATGAGAACCAAGTACAATGCAAAAATTATAACCCTGGACCTGGATGCCACACCTTTCGCTTTAAGCTGTGTGATGAAGAATGACTTCCCTACAATAATGGATATGTGGTGATCAAAGGACAGTTCATTGTTGGCATAGGTTTCCATATCTCTCCCTACTGGTTCAACTTTCAGCGGCATATTATCAATGTGATAGTTACAAGAGAAGTCATGTATGCCAAAAGATACAACTGTACATTTCTTGGCATTTAGTTTTAGTCCATGGTTTTGACACCAACTATTTGTTTGAGAAGGATTTTGGTGTTCTCTCTCTCTATCTCTCTGGAGTTTACAATGACACCAGGTTTACAGTTATCTGCAGTCTTGGTCAGCAATATACAACATTTATTTGCTTGGACATCAGAGAAGTAATTGCCAAACAAGAGTGCCCAAGGACTGAACCTTGGGGTACACTGCTAGTGAAAGATCTTTGTAGGGGAGACAGACACCTACCCTACTTTCTTTGGTTCTGTTTGTGAGTCTGTTTAATCTACAGCAAATTATACAGGGATTGTCATTTTGCTGGAAGAGTTTATCTATAATACCTGAGTGTAGGGATGATGTTGAATGCCTTTGTAAGGTCTAGACATTCAGCATGTACTAATTTGCCCTCATGCTTTGCTTCAGTAACCTTATCGAAATAGTTAGCCAGATTAAGTAGGTATGCTCATCCCTTGAATAATCCAAACTGGCTTGAGTCAAGAGTTTGTAGGTTACCTATGGAGGGGTCATTATTTATTGTTTCCATAATCATCCTTTCCATAGTCTTACAGATAAGGCTCATCTGACTTATAGGTCTATAATTACCCAGATATTTTAATGCCCCACCTTTGTGTAAGGGAATGACTGTTACTGACCCCCATTCATCTGGCATGGAGCTTGTTTGTGGGTTGATATTGAATAACATCTGTAGGTAGTTTGACAAGTGATATTTCAGACTGATGAGTAGGCAATCTGGTATGTTATCTGGCCCCAGAGATGTAGGATTTTTGGCCTTGGATATCACCTTGAAGAGAAGGTGTAGAAGAAGGTATGTGATATGGAAGTGTAGGAAGATTGGGATAGTGAAATTTGAATTAAAAGTGCCTTGTAGTAAACTGACTGTGTTCTTTGGGATAGAGTATGTGAGAGCCATTACTATTAACTCTGCTTAGTGGCATGGCTTCTGAGATTTCTAACATAGTTTAAAGAAGACTTTGTAGTTATCATTCATCTGCAAGGTTATTTTTACCTCATATCTGGCTTTGTTTGATTTGATCAGGGTATGAAGTTCCTTGTTAAGTTTAGCAAGCTCATTTGATAGCTGGGAGACCACCGAGACTACCAATTCTTAGTTTAAATACAGACATAGATGATATTGTTTGAAATAAAGCACAGATGGAAGGAATACTTTAGGAAGCTTCTGAAGGAAGAAAACCCTACGAAAGTTTTACTACTACAAACACAGCTTGCACTGAAAAAGTAGGAGTAGCCTTCCTAGAAGTACAAAAGTGCACTTAAGAAGACAAAGTCAGGAAAAGGACCAGAATCAAATCAAGTCACTGCAGATATGACCAAGGCAAGTGCTTTTTAAGGATACTCATCACAGCATGGAGAGAGAGGGAGGAATGCCTCAGATGAGTGGAGAGTAAGCATTTTAGTGTGAGTGTACAAGCACAAAGTATTCAGAACTTCTGGGACTACAGTGGTGTTAAATTGTTGTTGTACTGCATGAAAATGGTGGGGAAGGTGATTGATAAATGTATACAAAGAGCAGTAGAAGTTAAGATGGCAGATGAGTAGTTCAGATTAGAATGAAGTATAACTTAGCATGTGTTTACAGTGTGACAGACAGTGGACAAAAACCTGAAGGGGGAAAGAGCCAAACCAGACTCTGAAGTGCTGTAGCCAGATGGCACAAAGTAGCAGGGTGATATATATCAGAACAGTTTCGAAGTAGTAGAAAAGTAAGCCGAACATAACAGTGGTACTACCAGTGTCCCTGTGTGGTACAGAAGCTTGAGCAGTAAAGGCAGATCATTTGATGAAACAGGAGGTGATGGCAATGAAGTGCCTGAAATAAATAGGATGCATACTGTGAAACAGATGACGAAATGAAGATGTATGAGCAGAAGCCAAATTAGCCCCATTACCGAGAAGGAGAACAGATTAAAGTGGTTCAGTCATATGTGCAGGAAAGCACAAGACAATTTGGTAAAGCAAACTTTGGGGAGGTAGGAAGAAGAGAAGATAATGCAAGGATGTCAAAACAAGAGAAAGAAGGATTTCATAACAGGAGATCAGAAGCAGGTGTGCATGACTCTCAAAGATGGTGGGGTAGAGTCCGACTGAAAAAAAAAATGCTTACAGTTGTTGTGACAAGCTGACTCCCTATAAAATGAGAAAATGAGGCTGATGCTTATGATGATGATGACAAACTGCATTTGATTTGACACTATTCTGTTAAAACAGAACTGCTATTGAATGGAGAAGCTTTTATCTGCTAAGTATGAAAATTTGCTTGAGGAGCCACACAGAGTTCACCCTCATGTCATGTCACTGGAACCAGAAGTAATGATATAATCTTTCTGATCTGTGATTTATTCATAGGTTCATAGGTAGATACTAGGCTATCTGCCCTAGGGCATTTATAAGCCTATCCAGAGTGTATTTGGCTTCTGCCTCCCTATTAGATTAGCCTACTGTGCCTCTGTAAAGTAGGTCACAGAAGGTACCCTTTTAAGATTAGTTTATTGTGCCTCTGTCTAGCAGGGACACAGGAGAGATCCCAGGGGTGAATTTGCGATTTCCCATCCACGCGTTCAGATTTCGCTTGAAGAGGGTCAGCGAGAGGCTATGTCTAACATGAATTGGGATTCTATTCCAGAGTGAGGGGAGCCTCTGGGAAATGAATCTGTCCCTCCAGCATGTCCTATTTATTTTTGTGCTGAGGTTTAGGTCCCTGGAGCGTGTAGCTCTAAGGGACTTGGATTTTTTGAGGTGGAGCATGTCCATTAATTCTGGGTTTGACATGGCTTTGTACATCAGGCATAGATCGCCTCTGAGTAGGTGGTAAGCAACTGAGTAGAGCTGGAGTTTCTTTAGTCTAGCTGCATGGGACATCTGTTTGTAGCCCATGATCCTCTTGGTGAGGTACTTTTGGGATCTCTCCAGTTGCTGCAGGTGTCGGCTAAGGTACATCCCAAAAGGGGCATTGTATTCAATTATGGGCCTGATGAGTGACGAGTAGAGGGGCACAATGACCTCTCTTGATCTAGATGCGAACCCTTTCATGATAAGGTGGGCTATATAGAAGGTCTTTCTAATCACTTTGGCAACGTGATTATCAAAGGAGAGATTACTATCTACGTTGGTCCCCAAATCTCTAATTACTTCTTCCGTACTTAATGAATTACCACCTATGTGGTAATTTGTGGGCACCTTGTTTTTCCCAAAGGGGATGACTATGCACTTTTTAGCATTTAGCTTGAGGCCATGGCTCTGGCACCAAGCATCCGTCTCTGTGAGACCCTTTTGGAGGATGCTTGTGTCAGCTGGAGATTCGATTATGGCCCCCAGTTTGCAGTCATCTGCGAAATTTGTCAGCCATAATCCCCCTGTGTTAGCCTGAACCTCAAAGAAGTATATACTGAACAAGAGAGGTCCCAGAACTGAGCTCTGTGGGACGCCACTTGTAACTGGTTTGGATTCGGACATGGCACCTGTGATTCTGACCATGTGGGTTCTATCTCTGAGCCAGTTTGCAACCCATCTTGTGATATAAGGGTTGATATTTAAGCTGGTAAGCTTATTTATGATGCCCGAGTGGGGTATTGTGTCGAAGGCTTTTGCGAGGTCCAGGTCAGCTGTGTGGACTACCTTGCCCTCATCTATGGCTTTGGTAACTGTTTCAAAGAAATCAACTAGGTTTGAGAGGCAAGATCTGCCCTTAACAAAGCCGAATTGGGTAGGGTCCAGTGTTTGGAGGCTCCCAATGTCTTTGTTTATGAGTTCCATGATAATACGCTCCATAGCTTTACAGACCAGACTAGTCAGGTTTGTGGGTCGATAGTTTCCGGGGTCCATTGTGACACCACCTTTGTGGAGTGGGACCACTGTAGCTGTACGCCATTCTTTGGGTACATATCCTGTAGTAAGGCTAAGTTGATGGATGATGATTAAAAGGTGTTCAGAATGTGAATGCATATAAAAGTTTCCAGCAAACACTGTTATTCTGTATTTTATGGCATTTCAGACAGTTACAAGATTCTCCAGGAAATGTATTAATTTATTTATTTGCACTTATTTATTAGGAAGATCTCACTGGGTCATGCAAGATATTTTTTCAGTGGATGTCAGGAGAGAAAAACTCAAAAAACATAGATGTTCATAGATAATCACTAGGCTTGGATTTCATGGGAGAGTTGAGGAGCCTAGCCCAAATTCCCATTACCCCAGTGCACTGTCTGGTTAACTGACCTGCTCACAGCCATACATCAGACAAATTGTAGCTGAGGGGTTCAAACCCTGTATCACAGGAACTATAAATCAAAGCCTTAACCCAACTGCCAAACATGACAAGCGGCAATTATTAAAGAAGGAAAACTCAAAAGGGGGGGGCAGTGAAAGGAGATATTTAGGGTAATCCAGTTGTACCAGCTGTAGAAGAGTGGTAATACATGCCCAATAAAAAAAGAGAAACAGACCAAATGTTGACAAAGACCTAAAATGCTAAAAATATATAAACCTCTAAGGACTGAGTATAGATTGATTAAAGGGGATTATATTGTTAATCGACATGATAAATGTTACTGAAAGGAAAAGATTAAGGATTGTCATCAACACATATGAAAAGAGCAAAATACTAACTGATGAGAGTAGAAACTCTGGTTTGAGAGAAGTAATAGTGTGTTTGGGTAGGGTGAATGATGCTCTTCAAGCAATTCTGAAAAGAGCAAAATTCTAGTTACTGAGGAGAAGAGAAACTCTGTGGATTGAGAGAAGGAATTGGTGGTAGTACATTTAAATTTGAGCTTTTGGACCTTAATTTAGTTGAAGTTCTTTGTAGACCCAGATAATGTATCATTTACTGATTTCACCCCCTTTAAAGATCAGAATTGTGAGGCTTTAATTTTACCTGTAAAAATAATACAAGAAATCATATTTTTAAATTGTTTATTTTCAGGCTCAGAGTTATCAAAATGTATGTTTTAATTGTGTAGCAATGAGTTTGCTCACAATAATGCTATAATATGTATGTGTTTTTATCGTGTTTTGAAGCTCATATGTATTTTATAAAATATTATTGTTTATACCAGAGACTACTGCACCTTACAAAGAGGAATTATCTTTTTTCTGCATTTGTTCAAAATGTACATTCATTTCAGATAGAGGAATAAGTAACTGCTAATGTCAATTCTTTGGCAAATGCAAGATCATCTGGAATCTAAACTGGGTAATATTCAAGACATTAGCCCTTCTGATTACTGATAGTTCCCATTAGGATTACAGAATGATATGCTTAAACTTTTTGTACTTAATGCCTTTGATAGACCCACCACTGTGTGAATAGTTAATAACCAGTTTCGTAATGAGTTAGAGAAATAGATTGAATAACTTCACCTCATGAACTTAGCTTTGCTCTCAAATAAGATGTTTAAATGTCTTTCTTGAACACATTAGCAAATGGTTGTGATTTTTGACACAATCATAATTCTTTGTTATACATGGGAAGATTTAGCTTCTTGATCTATTATAAGGAAAAAGTGGCAGCAAAATTCTTGCTAATAACAAGGGCATTCCATATTGGCTCCTGCTCATTTTCCCAGAGCCTGGAGTCCTAGCTTGTGTGCCAGAAGTGTTTTACTTGTATCCAGTGCCATCCAGGCAAAGTTAAGTACCTTTGATTCCTAAATTGCACTTGCTGAAGTTATTCTGAGAGATTCCTAATGTTTCCAGCTTGTTGTGTGTGCAACTGTGTATTTCATTCAACTTTTTGTAAAAAAGAATAGCTATTCCTCTCACTTTTACTGATTTAAGACCATCTTGAAATTGTCTTCAGCATGGAATCTCCAGCTAGCTGGTTTGTGGTAGCACTGCACTTGTGGGTCTCTTCTACAGTGTTTTCAAATTAGGAGGACTGGGTTTATTCATCTTGTGGCAGGAGATGTTTGCCTGGTCTATCAGAGTTGCAAAATTCATAAACAAACTTGTTGTGCAGTAATTTTATTGGCCAGAGGGCTCATTAGTTACTTTTCTGTTTTTTCTGTGCTGCAATACATTTTGCACGTCTGCATGGGTTAGCAGTATCCTGTACAGTAGCAAGCAAATTTACCCTGTAGTATGATCCATAAAACTTTACTCTGGAAACAGCAATATAGTGCAAATACCTTGTGCAACGACAAGCTTAGAGCAACTAGCTGGGCAGTGAGTGGCATTACCTACAGATTTAGTAGCATCTAGCATTGTGTAAATATTAACATTAGTAGAGCTTAGTACTGTTTGGCGTAATCTGCCTCAATAAAGCACCCTTATTAGTCTACACCAACAAAGCACCCATAATAGCCTTCTAACCCCAAAACACCACCTCATGTTGCTCACCAATAAAGGACTGGACAGTATTGATATGTGATATCCTAACTCCTCTATAGCCAACTTGGTGGATATGGGCATATTGAGACAATGTAGAAACTATCTCATGTTTACTGACAACCATTTAATCTTCAAAGAGGTAGACCCAATATGTGAGAGGTGTACTTACCCAATGACACTGGGGCTAAACTCCCACATACAAGCACATATCAGGTTGTCAAATACACACACACACACACACACACACACACACACACACACACACACACACACACACACACACAACACCGATCTCACATAGCACAAACCCCACACATAGACTAATGTATGCTGAGGCACTGAAAGGCAATCTTCCTAAACAACAATGGTCGCTTAGACCGCCTGTTATCAAAGTCATGCCTCAGCAAGTCCAAAGGCATTAAAAAAAAACAGCAACTAACACCACTCATACTGTCACTCTCAGTGGAGCCCAAAAGACTAAGGCAAGCAAATGCACTTCCCAGGACTCCTGTCATAGGGTTTCCATTGTAATATATAATGATGCCCCTCTAGCCCAGGTGAACAAGGAGAATAGAATTGTTAATTTGCTTATCTGGAGCCAGAATCTACCAAATCATACATGAAGTCAAGTCATTATGCCATAGGTACCAGTATGATTCCATCGTAGTCCACATAGATGTAAATTACATGAGATGTAATTCCCTGGACTATATCAAGAGAGACAAGATGGAGCTTTCACACTAATAGGTCTCAGCATGGTGAGAACCTGGCACTGAGTAGCACATTACCATCCCTGAGGATGATGCCACAATATGAGCAAAAAATGATTGACTTCACCAACTGGCTGCCTACCTGGTGTCATTCTAAGGGGATCCAATATTTGTCATTATTGGCTAAACCTATATCCATACCCATAGTGCCTTTTTCAGGCAACTCCAAATTTGACAAACCTACCTACATAGCAAAATCAACTCAACTAAACCTGAAGGTGTTACTGCTCAATGCCAGGAGACTAAATAAAAAATGTCACCCCCTCCAACCCTCATCACACTCAAACATATAGACATCTGTGCTGTTGCCAACACTTGGTTTAAAGTGGCAGAGAGTGCCCCAGCAGTGCAAGTTTTCAGTGACTCCCACACTTTTAGACTAGTAGCTGCACAGACAAGGGCTAATAGTGAAGGTATTTTAATATATCTTAATAACAAGCATACCTCTAGGGTGATCAGACAGGATGACATGCTGGAGTTAATACATGTGCAAATCTCCACAGACAAAATCCCGTACATCATACCTCTCAACTTGGAAACATCACAAAATTGGACAAAGGCCCATGAAAGGTAGGTACAACTGGCCAAAAATATGAATGCTGATTAACCTAAAATTTGCATAATGTAACCCCAGCCACCCATTGGAAGTGTGGGATACCAACATTCAAATGCAAATTAAAGAACACTGAAAGTATTAATAATATAACAAATTATAACCAGGACAATAGTGTTTTATTTATTTTAACATTTGAGCTTGTAACAAACTTTGAACTTGTATATAATTAAAATACAATTTTCCTTTATAAAAATAAAATTAACTGCTAGTGCCATGTTCTAACAACATTCTAAGTTTATAAGAACAATATTTTAAATCTGTCCCTATTTGTGAGTCTTTGCCCTGGACACATTTATCCAGATTTATTATGTTAAGAAGATGAGAGATATAGTAGGGTGTATTATAATTTAACAGCGGGTTAACTGTAAACAGTATATTCAAGAGTCAAGTAACACACAGTGAGAGCTGGCTTAGCAAGCCTTACCTCCCTTCAAAGTCAATGTTTTATCTCTGCTTGTTATATTAATAAGGCTTTTATATTTTCAGACTGGATATTTATTTAAGACGACGTATTTTTCACAATAGTGCAAGTTTCTCTTATAGGTTCATTGGTTGATAGGTGCTTACCAGACTACTGAGCGGCAGTGAGCATCCTTAGAAGCCTACCTATACATTCTCATGAAGTTTTTAGCCATTATATTTTAAGTACAGATAACCCTTATATATTCTCATCTCTGAGTTAGCTAAATTACCTGAGTCTATCAGTGGGTCCCCCAACTTTCTGTTTTGGGTATATGACCAAATAGAAGAAAAATAATCTTTAGCCTGCTGCTTCTTCCAAGTGGTTCTTACCACAGTTGCATCTACCAGTTGCACAAGACTGTGAAAAAGATGCATGCGTTTGACAGAGGTAAGGCACAAATACTTTCACATGTTATTAATGTCTACCAAACACTGGCCTTTCTTGAAAAGAACTTTGATCAATATAACTGTCATCTGCCTTGTGTTATCTTTGGACAGATGTTTTCAGCCAAGAGACTGACAGACAATATAAGTGACTTGCCATAAATAAGATTGCTTCCCTTTGTAACAAGAATAATAATAAAAATGTCTCATGGCCAGGACTTACATTGCATGAAAGACAAAGCATTACAGCATGCTGTCTACATCTGTGAACCTGCATTTTAACAAAGCAGATAAAAGAAACTGCTCTGATTATCGTTCGGTCATATGAAGCCAAGAGATATGTGTGTAGATTAATTTTGCCTGGCATTGTTAGACAGACTAGCTAATCGATGTATTTGGCATCAGCAGTGGTTTGAACTGGATATGTGTGACAGAAACACAAGGCATGCTTTGCTGATTTGGATAATGTAATGCAAACAGGCAAGGCTAGAATTTGGGATTACTGAACCTTACTGTATCTATGTGTAAGTATGAAAAACAGGCACTATTTCACGAGTCCAACAAATTCATTTAAGTATTTCTATTGCATAACATATTTTCTGTCAGATTATAGAAATTATTTATGTGACACCTTCACGTACAGTGCCTTGAAATAACTGAAATGTCATTTGTTATGCTCATGGAGTTTGGATTGTATCTATTTCTAAACAGCAACATTTTAATTTTTAGTACTGTTTTGCTAGCTAAGTAAACACTACTAGGCATATGTTTCTTTTTCTTTTCTGGAAAGACGGGAACTACTGCTTTAGGTAAATGGCATACTATCACTCATTATGCATGTTGAGAGTCTGGAAATCAAACCCATGTCAAACAAATTATAGTCCAGGCCTTTATAACACCACATCAAGATCACCACTAGGTGGGGGGGGATGAAAAGCAAGTCTATATGTTATACATACTCCTATATGCTCTTAACACACACAGCATGCCATGATCCGCCTCTTCACCCATCAGATGAAAATTGTAATAACAAGATGGGGCAAAAACAGGGTCTATATTAGAACATTGAAGTTTCAAAACTTTGAATGTTGTAATATCGACCCCTATTCAGCGAAAGCTGAAAACATCGAACATACAGAACAGCAAATTTTGTCCTAGGGAAAAATTTGCTGTTCCAAAACACATACATGCAACACAAGCACACCAAACAAACCGCAATCCACACACATACACCTAAAATCTTACACCTAACCCTACACTAATCTATACACACCACTAACTATCCACTTACCTTAACCCAAACCCTAACCCTAAGGTCCGTCACTATCGCGCACTCACTTCACCTGTGCCCTAACCCTAACTCACCTACCCCACCCTAACCCTCACATCACCACAATCCCACATTTACCTGACCCATGCCCTAACCCTAACTCACCTAACCCACCCTAACCCTCACGTCCACGCAATCACACACATACCTAACCCGCGCTCTAACCCTAACTCACCTAACCTACCCTAACCCTCACGTCCAAACAATCGCAGACATACCTAATCCGCTCCCTAACCCTAACTAACCTAACCCACACTCAATTGCACACTTACTGGAACCTGACCCGTAACTTTCCACCACAGCGCTGAAAATACCGAAGCAACAGAAATGAACAACCAAATTCTTTCCCTAGGAAAAAATTTGGTTTTCTGTTCCTTCAATATTTTCAGCTTTTGCTGAATAGGGGTCATTATTAGAACATTCAAAGTTTTGAAACTTCAATGTTCTAATATAGACCCAAAAAACAGAATTTATTATCATAAGTTCCACCTTACTAGGATACATCACAAACATTTGTTTATATCATCTTGCAGCATTTATTATGGTAAGTTCCATCTTACTAGGATACATTGTAAACATTTGTTTATATTATCTCACATTTTTAAAAAATAAAAAGTACCTTAACTGGATGATCACCACAAAGGAAACTATTAACTTTAAAAAAAAATGCCATTTTGATGCAGGCTTAACAAATGACCCACATAGCTGTCATCAAATCTATCATTTCACAATTATGAAGAACAAATTCTGACCTTCTTTTAAGGACCTCGCATACCAAACCATTAATTATACATTATATTTTGCAAACATCTACACAATTAAAATATCTTCCCAAACAAAACATGCAAATATAAATTCTCCAAACTTAGTGAATCTTTGTGGCCATGATAAGAATGTTTACTGCTATTGTAACTAATTTGTTTTGAATTCCAATTTATTAATTTTAATTCCATACATATGGAGATGCTGAACACTGTATTACATTCTTCTCTGATGACTGTACCATCTTGTTAGGCATACACTTAAGCATTTAACAACTCTCACTAAGCTCACAACACAACTTCCTTGCAGTTCCTTTCTTCCACACACCCATAAAATATCTTTCTTCTGCACCTCCTTATATATTCTCGAGCCTACTGTCACTTAACATATACCTTCCAACACCTTTCATTTATCATTTTTTATTTTACTCATTATGTTACTTCACTTTATCAAAACATCACTGTGTATAGAGATGCTCTCAAACTGCAGTGGTATATCCCTTTCTTCTATCCAATTGGTCAACAACAGTTCAAGTCTCAAGACCCTGAACATAGCAGCTGCTGGAGGTTACTATATTTCCTGTTGAAGACATGGGGGGAGGGGTTACATCAGTGCTAAATTAATAAACTAAGCTAGAAGAATATAGACTAATTATAATGCTAATTTTTGGAATTATGTTGATTATGAGAATTATGTTGCAATTGTTCATTTGGTTATCTGTGTATTTATTTATTTAGCTTAACCTAAAAAATAATATTTTAACACTATTGATGACTGGTACACATGGTTGAGATTTACCATTGGTTATATTACCTAGTAATTCATCAGAACAATTAATACAATGAAAAAAGAGAATTTAAATAGGTTAAAATCAACTATTATTGGCTAAAAATAAACCAATCAGTTTACACTATTAAAATTGAGTTGACAAGTTATCTCTCTCTCTGATTTTCTTTTCTTCTTTTCAAATTGAATATTGCATTTTTTCTCTACCCTACCAATAACTTTCACATAAAGCTCTTCATATTGATTAAACAATAAATCATCCAAAATACAAACATTTAACTCCTCTAACTCTTTCTGAAGTTTCACCTTCAATTGTTCCTGAAAAAAAACAACCTTGGAGTTCAAGCCCTCATTTATCAAATAAAGTGACAAAATCATTGACCGTGGAAGTTTCATAATATAATCCAAACAGATATTTAAAAACCCTTAGCCCTTGTGGGACCACCTTTAGTCGAATGCATTCATTAAAATACACAATTTCCATTTATAAGGTTTTTAACTTTTTTTTCGAAACCAAAAATCATGTCATTTAAAGAGTTGTAATTGCAAGGTTAATCTTTAATACCTACATGGGATTTTATGTTGGTAAAATTGAGAGAGCCCTGAAATCTAGGATTTACGAACATTCATATGACATAAGAAATAAGAAAGAGATAAATGCCTTGTATAGGCATAGCATGGTATGTGAGAATTTTTCTGGTTCTAAATTTTCTGTTTTGGACATGGTGCAAATAGACCTGAGAGGTGGGGATTGGAAGAACATTTTATGTAAAAAAGAGCTATTGTGGCAACTAAGGCTAGCTTCTAACCTGCACCCTGGGTTAAATGATTTTATATCTATTATACCAGTATTGAAGGAAAAGGCAGGAAAAATATAAAGTTATCAAGCATTTTAAATTAATATCTTAGTTCATCTAGAACGATTTGTTGAATTAATTTATGTATAGTGCATAAATTATTTGTATTTTTCTCATGCATTTATGATGGTGATGAAAATGTATTTTCTTAGACTTGTCAACTCAATTTTAATAGTGTAAACTGACTGGTTTGTTTTTAGCCAGTAGCTGATTTTAACCTATTTAAATTATCTTTTCTCATTGTATTAATTGTTCTGATAAAGTCAACTTGGATTGATGAAAGCGCTTAACAATTTTTGTAAATAAAACTGTGTGGAGTCCGGAAACCCTGGTGGTGCATTTTTTGGTTAATTTGCTTTTTTTTTTGCACGATTGCACCACTTTTTAAATTACCTAGTAGTTATTATATGCTACATAGCTCCACAGTCACATGACCCTTTATGAGGGAAACTCAAAGAGAAAGCCTAAGAAGTATAGATCATATGATGGTTACGAGGGAAACTCAAAGAGAAAGCCTGTGAAAGCCTGAGAAGTATACATCATACAATGGTATGCAAATCTGAAGTCTTTGCCTTAGAACTGTAAGTTTTCCATGTTTGCATGTACTTTGTTTTTGCATACACTTTGTTTAGTAGGTTTAAACAAAGGTATATAGAAGACCTGAAAATGCACCACATGAAGGGACCCTACCAAACTGGTCAGGTCTATATTATAAATACAAACGTTCAGGTTGTCAAACACCTAAACACTGACACCTTAACAGAGAAATCTAAAAACCACGAATGTCCACTTCCGCAAATTTATTCATAGGGAAAACATTTGCTGGGCTGGTGGACAGTAAAACTTTCAACCCTAATCAAGTGGGGGGTTGTGCCCCCCACACCCCTCTAACTAAATATACCAACACCAAGATTGTTCTACATTGGGGAAAAGGGCAAATTCTCATTAATGGCCAAGCAAATGTTTTCCCTGTGCAAAAAATTTGCAGAAGTGGCCGTTTGCGGTTTTCAGCTTTTGCTGTTTAGCTGTTGATGTTTAGGTGTTTGACAACCTGAATGTTCATCTTTATAATATAGACCCAACTGGTCACAGTTTAAACAACTGACATTATAATACGTGTATGCCAAAACATGTTTTACCATAGAAGTAATGCACTAGTTTTGCAGGGATATGGATAGACAAGTAATATGTTTAAAAGATCAATATTTTGGCATGCTAATAGAATCACCAATAAAACTGACATTTTATAACTTTACCGTTTAACCATCTGCTTTGCTTATGTTACCTAAGGCTTTAGACATACATTGTATAAGGTCTCTTACCCTTTTTTAAGCATTCCTATTTCTAAATGCATATTGTTTGTATGAAGCCACTGCAATTAAAATTACTGTCTGTGCAAAGCACTGTGTATGGGACTATGAATGTCATTTGTTTTGGTAAATGACCTCTGCACACACCTTTGTAGATATACATCTATTCATTTCATTGGCAGTTTTGTGGAGCATTGGGATGAGTGGAGGGTTGTACTGAATTGTTCTTAAAAATAAAATAATTAATGTCTAAACTTTTAAGTCATTGTTCTAGAGTGTCATTTTTGTTTTACCTTGCCTTTAGGGAAGGGGGTTCAAAACCCTGACTGTCAGAGATAGCTGCATTAAATGAATATTTTTAATTAAAATGGTTAATTGTCAGTCTTTATACAGTCATTTTGTGGGTAAAATCCAAATTTTATTATGTAAACATTGTAACGGCTTTTCCCTTGCACAACAAGTCAAACTAGTTCTGAAATATAAAAATGCACCAGGCGGCAAGTGTCTGAAATTATTTAATTTCGCACCACAACTTTGTCATTGTTGTGGTACGATATTAATAATTTCAGACACTTGCTGCCTGGTGCGTATTGTCCACTTAGTTAGGAGTACATGAAAGTGCAATTACTACATGTTGTATTTGGTTTTGACACCTAATATAAGCCAGAAATGATGGAACACGCATGGAGACAGTTTGGCTGATGATTGAGAGTAGAGGGCAACTCCTTGGCAAATAGCGATAATATGATGATGTCAACAGCTGTACTTTAAAATGTTAAATAAAATTAAAAAAAAGAAATCATTTGAAGTTGCACTGAAAAATTCATGGCACCCCATTATTTTGCCCTCAAAACCAGTAAATTCCAAGGAATCCGGTACAATTGAAAGGTATGCCATACATATTCCAGCCAGATATAGGTCATCATCCATGTCCCAAGAAGTTCAAAATACATAATTGAAACTACTGGAGACACTTACCAAACATCTTAACACCCTAGTCATGAGAGACTTTAATTTCCCCTCTATAGACTAGGAATCCTGTATGGCCTCAAATCTGCAGGCACAGAAATTACTGAACTTCCAAAATACAAAAACCCTTGACCAAATAGTAATTATGTCTACTAGAGGCACCTCAGACCTCATGCTCACAAATATGGGAAAATGTTGCATCCACCCCCCCCCCCAAATGTCTCATTCCCTTGTCTGGCCATAAAACTATCTCTTTTCAAAATCAAAATCAACCCCATAATCCCATTATAACCAATAATAGTAACTATTCCAAGACAAATTGCCTATTATTAAGTGATGGCTTATCAAATTCCAGTACCCCTCTAAACCCCAACTGCACAGCAACCTATGCTGAATTGGTCTCAGAAACTCAGTACAACCATGTCAATGGATGCATAGAAGTTGCTGTACCTACTAGAAGTAGGTCAATTACTAGCCCCCTTCCATCCCGAAAAAGCTTGGCTGGCATCCCAAATTAAACAGGGTATACAGCAAAAGGAAAAAAACATGGCAAAAATCCACAAAGGCATTTACCATAAAGATAAAAACTATTGTATCAAACCAATAGGAAACTAAGAGGTGTAATGTGGTAAAAAAAAAAATGTTGATGTTAGGATAGCCTCCCAGGTGAAAGATAACCATAAGGCCTTCTTCAGCTATGTCAGAAACCTCAAGGGCAGCACACAGCAATGTACTGAACTGGTGGTTAATTGTGACATATTCAACAAGCCTGACAATATAGTGAACCTGTTAGTGGACAAATTCATTTCCAACTTTACCCCTTCTCTTTCCCAACCATGCCCCCAAAATACCCTCAGACAATAATTAGGGAGTATGTACTGGCTGTACTTGCTAAATCCAAGAACACAACCTGATTGTCCCCAATATCTTCCCAGGATGCTTCCTGAACTGTCTAAACTATGACTTATCTGGATCCGTGGAGTCAGTATTTATCTATAGTCTTAAAACAGGCTTTGTACAACACAAATGGAAGACTGTGAAGGTCATCCTTCCTTCATATTGGAAGACTGTCATCAGATTCTGGAAACTACACCAATTAGTCTTACTATTGCAAAACCATGGAAAGAGTTATCAGGGAAATTATCAACATGGACATAGCAGACCTCCAGAAACTAGATATATTTCAGTATGATTATTGTCTCGGGAGGGATTGTGCTTATTGAATGTTGTAGACTTCTTTGAAAAGGCCACTAAGGCAATGGATGGCTGAAATCCATGAATACTGCCTATCTATATATGGCTAAAGCATTTGATAGAATACCTCCTTCGGGCATTGTTAAACTTATGGAACTAGGTATAAACCCTTTTATAACATATTAGATAGCTAGCTGGTTAACTGACAGGTCCCAGGAGGTTAGAATCAATGAGGCCATCTCCACAAAGAGACAGGTTACCTGTGGATTCCCTCAGGCCTCTATGCTAGACCCACACCTCTTTGGCATCTACTTCTTGAATGTCAAAGGCATCTGCCTATCTAAGCTCACAGATGATTGCAGATTGGGAAAAGTCACTGAATTCTCCTAAGATGAGAAAACCCTTCAGGAAGGTCTAACACAGACAAACACTTGCTGCCAAAGCTATGGCTTAAAACTTAGTACCAAGAAATGCATTATAGTACAGTTTGGGAAACTGTCCTTCCTGGGTAAGTACATTATCAATAAAACACCCCTAAAAGTTGATTCATTAGTCAGGGATCTGGGAACTCATGTAGATAGTAACAATTGACCAAGATGGATCTAAGGTAGTAAAAAAATACTTTTATGTTGTTATACTTATAAGTAAGAGCATAGCATCTAGATCAAGAGAGGGTTCATCATACCGCTGTACTCTGCCCTCATCTGACCCTTCACATGCACCTTACCAGACACATCTAGCAAATGGAACACCCAGAAGCATTCCTTACAAAAAGAATATATCGAAACACAGTGTCCCATTCAGATTGCCTCAAAGCCCTGTCTCTTTACTTGGTATTATGCAGACTACAGAGATTTGATCTCTGTCTGCCATAAAAGGCATCACCGGACTTGTTCTGATGAAGCTTTTGCACATCTGCAAGACAAACAATATCAGAAGTACAAGAGTAAAAAGATCTAAATTTTGCTTGTGACATAAATAGGCATGTTGGAGGGACAGTTATGTTTCACAGAGAATTCCTGTTTAATGGAATGGGCTTCCCATCCATTGAAGCAGAGTTCCTCCCTATCCCTATCTAAGCCGAATTTGGACCAATGGATGGGTAATCAGAAATTCACCCATGGTCTAGCACATATGTCTGTGACGGACAGAGGCAGTCAGTAAATCACCTATATAAATCAAAATTTTAGGTCACCTTTGGGTTGCATGGATAGGCTTGTAAGGGCCCTAGTAGTCATTAGCCTAGTGTACACCTATAAATTGATTTGAATCTTGCTATTACAAGCTTGTTATAACTTGTTTTTATGGATGTATCCCTCTACAGCAAGGCTATATTCCTCAGTTTCAGATGGTAATAAGCATACTCCTTTTATGTCAATGCCATTTATTAGAATTGTGTGTGGTTTTATATTTTAAATGTCCATGTGGATTGTAGAGGATAGTGTTATCTCCTACAATCAGATAGGTTTGCTAGAACAAAATACTTTTGATATGTGGTGGTTGTGACCAAGTCATTCAAGCAGTTCTTTTTTTCCTGTTTTAATGATTAGATCAGCTACATTCTGTGATGAGTTGATATTATACAAACGTCTACAGTTTGTTTCTTGCTGATTATCTGCTATCTGTTATACTTTAGTGATGCTTACTGTGACACCCACCACTACTGCCAATATGTGATGGGCACCATGTGTCATCCCTATGCACCACTACTGCCAATATGTGATGGGCACCATGTGTCATCCCTATGCACCACTACTGCCAATATGTGATGGGCACCATGTGTCATCCCTATGCACCACTACTACCAATATGTGATGGGCACCATGTGTCATCCCTATGCTTGGCCAGTAATCAAGGAAGCTGAATCCTCACCATTGACACTGGAGAGGGACGGGCATTTGGAATACAAAGCCGGTTCTATGTGATGATTGTTTATAGCAATAATTATGAGTATTAGAAATATCTCCTTCTCCCCCAGCACCATCTTACTCATGTATCCGAACTCTAAGCCAAACCCCTAGTCCTGCTCCTATCCCCAGCCTTCCACATTAGAGTACTAAATGCCCCTTACCTAAAAGTACCAGCAAACAGGATTCAAGGGCACACAAACACACCTCACATTCAGTCGTCCTAAATCTAACTTTAATAAGCATGTAATTGCACATGCAAATATTAAACCCAAACAAAACATCTATCTCTTATGTAGTCCTCACCCTAATCTTAACCCATAAACACACATACCCACATACTCACAAACATACATACCACACAGGTACACACACACACACACACACACACACACACACACACACACACACACACACACACACACACACACACACACACACACACTCATACTCAGTGTGCAATTTCACAGAAATTAAATATGTTAATAATGGCCTGGGCAGAGAAAGCACGGTGCGTGGTGGTGCTTGGTTTTGAACAAAATTATTTTTCGTAAGAAGCTGGAAGATGTCAGTGAGGAAAGGGCTATAAACTTGTAGTGACCTGCTCTGTGTAGAAAAATTATTCAAGATGCTGACTCCTTGGATAGAAAAGTTTGATTTTTGCAATGGTGAGCCTATGTAAGTGGTGTCTGATGAATTTTATAGTACGTATAAAGAACTGAGGGTTTTTTACTGAGAAACAGAGAAAGTGTGTGATGGAGAAAGCTGGCTGTTTGATAAATTCGATAAATTTGCTTAAAGTTTGAAATATACATAGTTCTTTTGGTCATGTTGATAGTATGTAGTCAGGTCACCTGCAGTGTCTTGATACTGATTCTCACTAGGAGTGAGGAATCAATTGAGTTTCTCCTTTCTGATTTGTAGAAGTTGTTATTTACATTATTTTGTGCAAGGGTAGCCATATTCTGTATAGAACTGAAATAGTACAGCGTGTGGCAGAGTGTTCATCCTTACTTCATCAGGACACAAATGAGGGGTACTACTGGCTGCTTTCAGTGTTTTGTCCATCTCTGTCTGTCTGGATTTAAAATAAGTTAATAATTAAGTAGGTTATCCATGAGCAGCCCAGCAACTTACAGAAGTAGAATATATTGAATGCCATTCACTGAAACTGTCTGCTTCATTAAACAACAGTGCAACCTGACTGAATCACATTTTGTGTATAAATCTTGTGTAAAAGATGCAAGTGTAAAATTTGTCTATACTGCATGTAGCAAACTGACCATGATGCGTATTGCAAACTGCATACAACTTTACATCATCTGTGAAACTGTTTTTAGCGGAATCAGATTAAAACAAATCACAGTGAAAGACATGCACAGAGTCCATCTATGAAGGACACTGTCAGCTAATATGTCTTACAGGTTCATCTCATGCTACATAGTGAATTTATGTAATGATTCCCACCCTGTCCATCTCACCCTGTACGAGGTGCAGTAACTCTTAAGAAGAATCTTATATTGGGTCAACAGGTAATATTATATACTGTGCTTCATTTGTGCTGTGACCATGGCATCCTAATCCGTGGAAAACCTTACTACAACATATGATGAATAGAACTATTTTCACACTTTTAAAGCCTTCCAAAGATGCAGAAAAAGTGATGAACCACAAGAGCCTACCAAAGATGTAGAAAAAGTGATGAACCACATCAACAGGTCAGCCATGCTTGTGGGCATTGTTGCCTTAAAAGCCCTGAAAGGCACCAGCAGTATCTTCAGGTGGAAGAAACACTGAAGCAACCTTTGCTTGATCTGTACTTGAAACTATAGCCACAATATTTGTTGCTTGGCCAGACCCCCTGCACTACTGCTAGCTCAATATAATATGAGACTAGTGGAACCAATGCCGTTTCTCCGGTCATGGGGGTATGTGCTTTTGGAAACACTTGTAACTACCATCTCAAATATGATAAAATATTGTATGGCATGATGTGGCATCAGATCAAAGTTCTGCTGTTTAGCCTATGTGCTTTCAGCTGGTGTTATGGGAAAAGCTATTTATATAACATAAGGGCATGGATTTGCAGTGGTGTCTGCTTCACCCTTTTCCTACAGCATTCCAATGGAAACTTAATGTATTTATTCATTTATAGCTATTTTTACAAGTTAGGTGAGATGGTTTTTGACCCTTTTCAATTATGACCTGGAGGCACATAAAGCAGTGCCTTCAGAAATGATCAACAATATTAATACATGGAAGAAAATGTAACATGCAAGTTAACATATACACAGACAGAACATATAGGTATAAATTCAATAAACTTAAGAAAAAGCAAGAAATTTAAACAAAGCTATAGAACAAATACTTTTAATTGAGTATAGATACAATTGGAATTATACAGATGTAAAGTACACTTTTAAAGTGTAGTACAATGACAGTAGTCATTAACTGCAGTGGCAGTAGCATGCTAATTCTGGAATGAGTTTCTTGGTTTTTGACTTCAGAAGGCAGGTGGTTCCAGGTTACCAATCCCAGCCTTGAGAAAGGTCTTTCTCCTAATCCATTTTTAGATCATGACCTAGCAAGGGGGAAAATAGCTATCTTTTGAGCTTTGAATGTTGTATGAGATGTCCTGTGTAGGTAATTTCTGTTTCAGAAATGGGCAGTAGCATTGCTTAAGCACTTTGAAAAGTAAGTGCTTAATAAAAAAGTTGGTCTGTTAGTCATTAACATGTTTTTCAGTAATTTGCAGTTGTGAAGTAAAGGTTCAGGTAGAATGATATATTAGCAGATCTTGTTATCTGCCATTTGAATCCTATGAGTTACTGTGTACTGAACAGAGAACAAGTAAGGGGAGCCAATATTCTAACTTAGGTAATAAAAAACACTATCTAAGCAAGCTATTGGAGTAATTTTATAACATAATTTCAGTGGAGATAGGACTTAAATTTGTTGGATTATCTGCATGCATTTCAAAGCAGGGAGATGGGTGCAGACTAGACCACAATATCTTTGTTTGGTGATACATGGAATAGTATTATCATTATGTTCATTTATTATAATTTCTGGAATAGTAGATAATATTCTAGTTGTAATGAAGACACTTGTTTTCTTGGGAGGTGATTAGAAAACGGAGTAGTCCATTTACATTGCTGAGTGAATTTATCTTTTAGGTTATTTTGCCATCTGTGTAGGTTTGGTAGCTCTAAGAAGAGGTCACTGATAAACAGTGAGAGGACTGGTGCAACTAGTACAGATCCACGAGGTACTCCTGTGTCCAGTATGTCCACAGTGTAAAGAGGCTGGTTGTAATACACCTGCAGGAATCTGTTTTGAAGGTAACTGGAACCAGAGAATTGTGTTTTCCATAGTTTAGATGCATACATTTATTGAGAGGTGTGTGATGAATAATTGCATCAAATGCCATGATCATATCTGCCAATAAACTTGCTGTGATGTGCCCTTCATTCATATTGTACTAAATGGTGTCTGAAGCTTAGAGACTGTGGCCACCATATTGTTAATTTTCATTAGCAAGGATTTAGCTTGCTTAAATGTATTTTGAGAGAAGTGAAACATTGCTCCATATAAAGGATGATGGGTACAAAGCTGAAGAGGCTGGATCATATTGTTTGCATGTGGTTTGTTGAAGTGAGCTAAAGCTGTTTGTTATGTCCTTCATGGTAGACTGAAGAAACTTTGCTTAGTCATTGGCAAAGGCAAGGCCTTTTTTGTGAGGGCTGTCCTTACTGGAAGATGGTGAGGGCTTTTTTTGTGAGGGCTATCCTTATTGGAAGATGGAGAGTTATTTAAAGTGTCGGCTACTTGTTTAATTTCCATCCAGAATTAGGTTTAAACCAGTTCGCTTCCTGTTTATTTTTTTCATAAGGTACATATATTTGGCTGAAATAGTTACAATTCTAGTTTCTTGTCTTAGATTTAGAAAGCTTAAGTGAAGTAGATTGTTAAAAACATCCTCTTTCCAAGGCTGTCATTTTTATCTTTAATGTCATTGTTAAACCATGGGCAAACTTGCACCGTAGGCTTTCTTTTTTTTTTTTTTTATTTTCAAATACATTTGAATGAATTACATAGTATTTATATATAACATCTTGTGTAACTATGTACACTATTTACATTAGCCTGACATTGTAACAGATATTAATGTATACAGTTACTTTATAAGTATGTCCAATCCATTATCAGAGTGTCTGATCAATTATTGTATAGTGTCAATCAACGATAAGACTTTTCCCCAAGAGTTGTTGATAAATGGCTTTGGATTAATTCTTAGTTCTTTAATTTTAATTTCTAATAATGCTGTGGTCCTCAGTAGGCTGCAGAACTCTTCCAAAGTTGGTATTTTGTTTGTATTCCATCTTCTTATTATCCACTTCCTTGAAATTGTGAGTATAGTCCATACTAGATACATGTTTGACCTATTCAAATGAGGACCTTCATTCACATTTAATAATACAAGAGCTTCAGTTATATAAAATGATTCATTAAATAAAGCTTGTAGAAAGTTATTAATATCATTCCAAAATGGCTTAATTTTAACGCAGTCAAAGAAAATGTGGTTCCAATCTGAATTATGCACTTACTCACATCTCCAACATATTCCTTTTATGGAAGAACTAATTTTACTGATTTTGTCTGCGGTTAAGAATGTTCTGTGCAAGCATTTCCAATTAAAAACTTTCCAGTATTGTGTAAAGGATGTATATTTTATTGATAATAAGATATTTGTTTTAATATCTTCAGTTAACTCTATTGAGTGTCCTTTTGTTATATATTTCCAATCTGAGGTTTTGGGTGCTGTTTTATAGTTTATCAGTATTTTGTAAAATGTTGAAATACTATCTCCCATGTCAAAGTCATTACATATGATTTTATATATGTATTTCATAAATTTAGATATTTCTTTAAATGAGGAATTGTTAATTATTCTACTTAAATCTTGCGAATATGACAGAATACTCTGTAAAGTTAATTAGTCCTGTTGTGGAATTTTGTATGTTGTTTTTATTACTTGCATATCTAAAACTTTTAGTTCTTTTATACATTGGCGCCAACAAGCAAATCCTTTATGTTCCTAGGAATTAATAATTTCTGTATATATTTTATGTGGAACGCTCTTTGTGACTATAAATGGCGTTAAAAGATCAAACCAGATTTTTAAATCGGTATTTGCATTAATAATTTTCCTAAATGAGTTAATGTAATAATTAATCATATGAGTTTTAGTGCGTTTAGTTATGCTATATCACATACTAATGCATATTTGCCATGACAAATTGTTTTTATCTATTTGATTTTTTTTGGTAAATCAAATTAATTTATTGATATTACAGTTAGTAATTCTTTCCAATTTGCATAGTAATTTTGACTTATCCAATCTGAGATTGTTTTAAATATTGATGTTTTTATATATGTTTCTTTATCAGGAAAGTTTAATCCTCCCTGTTTCCATGGTCTGATATGATGTATTAAAGCTATTCTGTTTCTTTTGGCAAACCATAAAAATTTTATTAGGCATGGATTTATTTATTTAAGTATATTCCTTTCTGGTAACAGTTGTATTGCCAAGGCTATATATAGGATCTTGGGCAGTAAAACCATTTTTATTAACTGTAGTCTATCTTCAAATGTTAATATTATTTTGTTCAATTTTTCCACAGACATTTTAAGTGTATTGATGATATTATTGCAGTTTTTGAGACAAATTCATTATTATCCTTGAATAACTAAATTCCTAGATATTTTAAGGTATACTGCGGTGGTGGTGCTGTGGTAGCGTTGTTGCCTCACAGTTAGACGTGGCCCATTCGATTCTCAGAGCATCTTCTGTGTGGCGACATGCATGTATGGGCGTTCCTTCATTGAAGGTTGTGCATTAGACCCGGCAAGCCAGCGCATCAAAATCTACTGCCAATCATTAACGGACTAGAGTTCCACTGTGGCGACCCCTAACCGGGAAAAGCCGAAAGAAACAAACTAGATATTTTAAGGTAGATTCTTGTTTTCCTATGATGTCATCCCCCTTAGTCTGCAGTTCTTCTTTTTTATTTAAAAATAAAAATTTTGATTTTGATTTATTGAAATGAAATCCTGAAGTCATGTGAAATTTGTCAATTAATATATCTAATTCTTCTAATGTCTATTTTGTATTAGATAATGTTAGTAATATTTCATCAGCAAATAGCATTACTTTAGAATTGTATTGTTCAGAAAGATCCATTCCTTTGATTTTTATATTGTTACGAATTGAATATGCCAATATTTCAATAGCCAGAGCAAATAGAATCAGTGACATATGATATCCTTGCGTTGCCTTTTCTTATATGTATAGATTCAGAGCTAAAAGGACCTAACTTGACATATGCTAAATTATTGGTATATATATATATATATATATATATATATATATATATATATATATATATATATATATATATATATATTCTTTAGGAGATGAACAAAGGATGCAGGAAATTCAAATAGCATTAGAATTTTGAATAAATAGTCCCAATTTAGGGAATCAAAGGCTTTCTCTATATCTAAGCCAATTATGAGTGTTTCTTTATTTTCTTTATTAACATAATTTATAAGATAAATTATCCTTTTAATATTGTCATGTGTGTTTTTATGATATATAAATCCAGTCTGATCCTTATTTTTTGTTTTGGATAGTGGTATAGATAATGACATAGGTCTATATGAGGTATAGAGGTTTGGGGATTTGTTTACTTTTAGGATTGGTGTGATTAAGGAATATATCCAAGAGGGTGGTATTAAAGCTTGTGACTGAATTTCTGATAGAGTTTTATGGAAGAGGGGTAGTATCTTTTAAGGAAAAGTTTATATATTTCCATAATTATGCCATCTATACCTGGAGCTTTATTATTTTTATCCTCTTTTATTGTATCTATAATTTCTTTGTAGGATATGGGTGCTTGCAGATCTAGTTTTAATTTTTCTGGTATTTTTTATATTAGAACATTTTTCATCTAGATTTAATTGATAAATATGTATAGTTTCTTTTTGGAAATGTTCCATATAGTGATTTCTATAGGCATTAAGAATGTCACCTATATCTGAGAAAATGTTTCCCTTTCTTTTAATTGAAGATAGGAAATGAAATCCAAGTGTTTTTAACAGTTCCTGTTCCAATACCTGGGAACTAGTATAGACTGGCAAGTGTCCATTTTCTGCTGCAGTAGTGTTGTCGCCTCATAGCAAGATGTTGTCCCATTCGATTCTCAGCTAGAGCGTCTTCTGTGTGGAGGCATACATGAATGGGGTGTGCCTTCATTGAAGGTTTTACGTTAGGGCTGGTAACCCGGTACATAAAAATCCACTACCAATCATTAGCGGACCGGACTTCCGCTGTGGTGACCCCTAACCGGGAAAAGCCGAAAGACACAAACAAATATTTAACTATTGCTAATGCCATAAGGCCTTCTTTATCTTCATACTTATAAATGATTTCTGGGTTAATCACATTTGTTTTCCATAAAATTGTTACCCCTTTTGTCTTTGTCTTATAAGTGGATTGCCCCAATAATATATATTCCTTAGGATTCCATTTGTAATTGTCATTTGTTTTGAAATGAGTTTCTTGAAGGAAGACAATTTGTGCTTTGTTCAGTTTTAAATATTTCAGTAGATTTGATCTCTTGCTATGATTGTTTAAGCCATTGGTATTTAAAGATAATACAATTAAATCCATCTTAGGTTATTTAGACTATGTATTTTTTGTTTTATTGTGACTATTAAACATTTTTCTCTGATAATTATAAAGTATATGTTTGAGCTTTTAAAGGAAATTATCGGTTTTATACCTTTGAGTGTTTACCAATAAAGTAATGTTTTGGTCAGGCATACTAAAAATGTTTTTGTGAAATAACAAATTGAAATGAATAAATGTTAACAAAACTAAGATCCGCACTAGCCATGGAATGAAAATCATTCCTAATCTGATGGATAAACATAAGTCCATCAGATTATCACTCATACCTTGACAATCCAGAACATCTGAGCTTCATAAATTGAATTATCATATGGAGAATATCTGTAATAGGAATAATCAATATTTATGTTATTTTGAACAGATATAGTACTATTGTAAATTAGAATTCTAATACAATATAAATGTCTACATATTGTATAAGCAATTAGTATGTACATGAAAGATAGATGACAAGCAATTCAATGATAGTAAAGTCGGATGTATCATATATAAAACCTCAGTAAAAGATTATAGCACACAGTTATTTAACATATCTACCCTTATTGAAGAAGTCTTTCAAAATGTATTACTTAATATGAAAAGATGGTAATAATATTTATACCTAATGTTTATAATACAATGTATTTTACTGGATATGTCAGAAGTTATATTTCATTATTTGCCAGCATTTACGTAATCACTTTGTTGATAACTTACTTAAAGCATCAAGTTTGTTTTATATGAACATTGATGAAAGTTACTGCATTTTAATTATCAGTGCATCCCTCTTCCCCCATTTCCTACACATAAGGATTTTCATATCTGTCATTTCTTATTATAAAATGAGTGAAATTATAGGTTAAAAACAACAAATTCACTTATTGTGATTAATGATTACAAGTTCCCTTTCCATATTCATAAGTTGCCATTTTATGGCATATACTGAAAGTTTTCACATTTAAATGGCAACATTCTATTTTGTATAATCAGCAAAGGTTAAACTGAGTGATTATTGTCAATTTAATACTATTTGTGCAGAATGTGATTGTTAAATTCTGTGACATTCCTAGTTCAGGCTTCTATTGTTTCCCTTGAACAACTTTGTCAGTTTGATGTCATGTATAAAACATTAGTTACCTTGGTAACAGCTTAAGTATTATGCATGGTTAAGATGAGTTACAAAACCACAATTCAAGTTAAAGCAATTATATGACTTGTTATGCACATTTACTTATATGAAAAAATCATCATGCTTCCCCTTGATGTTCAATATAGTGTATGTCATTTATGACAAGTTAAAACAGTAGTGTTATTATACACAAGCCCATGTTATTTAACTGTCTATTGTAAATGTAATACTATTTGTTCAGAATATGATTGTTACATTCTGTGACATTTCAAGTTCAGGCTTCTGTTGTTTCTCTTGAACAACCTTTTCAGTTTGATGTCATGTATAAAACATTAGTTACCTTGGTAACCACTTACGTATTATGTATGGTCATGATGGGTTACAAAAACTATAAAAATAGTTAAAGCAATTACATGAATATACATACATCCTATTAAACTCATTTCTACTTGTTCTTCATTAAATACTTCTTCACCTTGCTATTCTGCCCAACAGCTTCCCCTTGATATTTCTTTCATAGTGTAAATACTATACATACACTTATTTCTGTACTCTATCCTGCCATATACTTCTTCCATCTAAACCTATATTACATTTGACTAACTAATGACTCTAACATTCTATAAATTGTGTCCAAACTTCTTCTACTAACTTTACCCTTCATTCTCCCTTGTGTTACCCCCTATTGCTTTTTTCTCACATATGTTCTTCTTTCTAATAAACAATTGCCTTTTGCTTCACTACTCAACTGCCTCTCTCTCCTTCCTCCACTTTAGGTATTTATTCCTACTACTCTACATACTTTACACTACCCATCTTCATTACCAAGCATGTTCTGTATGAACTATCATTAAGTCTCCTATACTTCACTTATTGCACTACATCTTTTTGCTACATCTTACTGTATCATCTTACAATTTTGTTTAAAATATTATATAATACTAGGATTATTCATAACTGCATTTTATTGTACTTTTGATCATATTTTTATTGTATTTTTATTGTATCTTTGTAATTTTGGAGCTTTTCTCCCCGGGCCTCCACTGAAAATGGGCTCCTTGAGCCCAGTGGATGTCCTCGGTTATCAAACTGCTAATAAATAAATAAATAAATGACTTGTTATGCATATTTACTAATATAAGAAAATCATCATGCTTCCCCTTGATATTTAACGTAGTGTATGTGATTTATGACACGTTAAAACAGTAGTGTTATTATACATAAGCCCATGTTATTAAATCCTATCTTTAATATCTACATTCAGCAGACTGCTTCATCTTATATGACAAGTATATATTTTATGCCTAGATTTACTAAAATCATACATTACATAACTATTGTGTGTGTGTGTGTGTGTGTGTGTGTGTGTGTGTGTGTGTGTGTGTGTGTGTGTGTGTGTGTTTTGGCTGTTGCTTAGTTATTTGGCAGACCACAAGCTGTAATGCTTATTCTTATTATTAGCTCCTTCCAAGCATATACATTCCATAGACTTTAAATTATGAGACCCTTCTAGTTTCTTATTTGTTATAAGTATATTTCCATCCTTACATACACACATATCAGTATTCAAGCACGGGCAACAATGCCCATCCAGTTTTGCCAGAATACCATTCACTAGTTCATGTGCTGTGTTTCCAGGCTGTTCTTAAAATACCCAAACCAGTATTTGTCCTGTTCCATTTTACCAGCCTGTTCCATGCAGTGGCCACTCTGCCAGTGAACCACTCAACACACCTTCCATTCCCACAGATATTTCCACAAAGGAAATATGATGTCTCTCTAGCACTTCCTGGCAACCCCAAACACCCCTAGAATCAGTTATCTCCATATGCCCAACTCGTTCGAGCAAGCTCACCTCCCAGACCACTGCACGGGTACTGCACAAGACCAAATGCTCTTAGTCTTACACAATAACTCAGACTTCCACTCTTATGTAAGTCCTTAATGTGTTTGGACCAAAATACATTGTAAATATAAAATTGCGCTTATTATTTATTTATTTTTTATCAAGAATCAACTTAATGAGCTAAATGAAGTGTTGGGAGACCATCAGTATGTGTACATGTGGTTTAAAACAGTCCTTTTGTTTTATATATATATATATATATATATATATATATATATATATATATTTTTTTTTTTTTTTTTTTAAACCAAAAACTTTATTGCTGAGAATCATCTCAGAGGAGCCATTAAACATTATCGTCACTCTGTCTCTGTTACTATAGCAACCTGGGAGCGTCTGTTTCTGTTAATGTGTCTGTGTACTGCATACCAGAGGTTTGCGATGCACCTGAAGCAAAACATTACTTCACTGCAACTTCACTTTCAATGAGGCAGCAGCCAGGAAAGGAATGGAGACCAAACAGATCAAAAAAAAAAAGGAACCTCCCAAGAAGCCACCACAACAAGAGATAACACATTCTTCCAGCCTTCCCACCTCTCACTCAGCAGATGGATAAACAAACTATTCTCTGCCAAAATATCCCAAATCACAGTTTTATCCACTCCCTTCCCCTTGATCCAGGCCAAAACACGAAATGTCTTTTCCTAATACACAAGCATCAGTAAACCTCTATCACAAGCTGCAACCCACAGCTTCCTGGAGACAAAAATTGCAACATACAACAGCTGCCAGACACAGCTGCTTCCACACAAACCATGTCAGGCTTAATCAAATAGCACTCAAAGCTATGATACCTGCCATAATTGATATTAACTATGTTTAGACAGAATAATAATGACATTTGTACTAGCTGCCAGACACAGCTGCATCCATGCAAACCCTATCAGGATTGATCAAACAGCACTTGTAGCTGTGATACCTACAATAATTGATATTAACTATATTTAGACAAAATAATGATGACATTTGTATTAAGAGCTTGCTACTATTATTTAACCAGGATATACATGACATTTCTAAATTATACTTTAACTGAAGAAGGCATCAGTCTCCATGACAGCATTTTTTTTTCAAAACGCTCTACTGTTACTGCTATTATATATGATGCTAATTTGTTACATTTCAGTCTAAACTCTGATGAACGGTACCTTGTTGAATTAGTTAATTAATTACTTAAATTATTATAAGTAAAATCAATGAAAAATTAACAAGATAAGTATTCACTGAGTTCAAGTAGGGGAATAGAAACGCCTATGTTTGTATTGTTTGGCTTATATATAATGTAAATAGTAACCCATCTTGACTTACATTTGTTTGTGAAGAATTATTGGACTCTTTGAACATTCTGAATAAATCATTACTGTTTTTCAGTTGTTTAAAAAACCCTCATTTTAAATAAAAACAGATGACAAGTGGTGTACCATATCAGCTGATACTTTGAGAGATGTAGTTGTAAGAGTTAATTTTTTGGGACAGCTATCTTGGAATCAGTTTTTTGTTTCTTCTTTCTAGCATCAGTCCAATGATTTGTTTCTTTTATTCTTCTGGGATAGACACTGTGTTGTTGTTTTTGATGAATATAGTAGCTTCTTCTAAGTCATTAAAGGTTCTCATCTCATTGGAAAAAAGTATTTTTATCTTGGCTGGAAAGGCCAACTGTGCTTTAATGTTGTTTTGTTTCAACAGTTTTATTATTGGCCAGACTTTTTTCCTTTGTTCTAGTATTCTGCAAGAATAATCATTGTTAAACCTTATTGGTCTTTGATTGTATTTCAAGGGTGATTTTCTCCAAGCAGATTTTATTATTAGTTCCTTGTCAAGAAATGAAAGAAATGTTATAACTATGGATCTAAGTGGAGTATTTGTTGAGTTAAAAAACTATGGATCTAGGTGGAGTATTTATTGAGTTTGAAGCAGGTTTCCTCAGTGTTCTATGCACCCTTTCAATTCCAAATGAAAGTCCTTCTTTCAAGTCTAGAAATTTAGGAATCTAGGTTGTTAAGGATGAAATAATGTCTTCTCCATCATTGTTTACAGGCAGACCAAAGATCCTTATGTTGTTTCTCCTTTCCCTGTTTTCTAAGTCATCTATTTTGTTAAGCAGCCATGTATTCTGTTTAAGCAGAAATTCTTTTTGGAATTCTTCCTCTTTGAATCTCCCTTCAATGTCATTTAGATAAGTCTCTATATTTGTTATTTTTGTATGGTGTTGCTGTAACAGTTCCTTAAGAGTATCACTCTGTTTTTGAGGATTTCAATTGAAGTTTTCTAAGTCATTTTTAAAGCCATCCATCTTCAAAGATAGTTCCTGTAAGGTAGATGTCATCAACTGCATTTCTTTTTTTCAAAGCAGCATCTGGATGAGAATTCCTTGAGTTGTTCATATTCAGTGACTCAATATATCTCCAAGTTACTTGACAGGAAAATTTTTGTATCTCTCCACCAACATTGATATTTATGTAGTTTAGTAGTTTATCTATAGATTTCTGATGTTTTAAACTTGAAATAACAAAATTGTCCTATATTATTATACTAGTTTATGGAGCTCTCAAAGTTCACTGCTGTCAGTTGGCCATCTAGGCTCCGCCCCATCAATATAAGCTTTCTTTTAGTGAGAGGAAATAGCATGGTGTACACCCTAAGCCTTCTTTTAGTGAAAGGGAGTAATTTATCCTGTGTGGTAAGTTTAGACAAGAAAAATTCTAGAGCAGTAGATGCTTATTCATGAGATATGGACAGGATAAGTATACTTTGTTAAGCAACTCTTTTAAGTGCCGTAGATTAGCAGAAGGAAAGGGCCTTCCTGTAACTATGATGGGTTTACATAAAGACTAACTAGATATTATTGGCAAATTATCACTAAGGTGGTGAGGGAGAATTTTAGTAAGGAAGTGCCTGTGGTGCCTATTTGTCATAATTAAGCAAAGCTTTTACCTGTTATAGATCAGGCGAAGTGTGTGTGTGTGTGTGTGTGTGTGTGTGTGTGTGTGTGTGTGTGTGTGTGTGTGTGTGTGTGTGTGTATTAATTGGATCAGGTTGAAATGCTGCAACATCTTGTTAAGGGGGAATGGGGTTACATGTTTCCCAATGGTATTTGCATTGAAGTCACCTAAAATGACTGTGTTGCTACTGACACCCTTGGAGATAATATTTTATATGGAAATATGTAAGGCACAGACTATAGAAAATGAAGCAACATAATCTGATGCAATCTTCAGATGTGTATGGCTACCTAGTACGAAGCGGGAAAGCACCCAATTGGGACTATTGTCATTGGTAGTTAGAGATTTAGATACATCATTTGCAGTAATGAATGCATTCATTTTTTTAAGCATTGTTGCACATTTGCCATATCTCATCCTTGGTCTTTTATTACTGCAGATGAAGTAAATGTTCTTGATGTAAGATGAGGGACAAACATCCTCTTAAAGCTAGGTTTGTAATATAGCTAAAATGAGTGGATTTTGAAATAGTAACCAAGCCTCCAGGTTAATCCACTTATTGACTAGACTACAGGCATTTAGACATACGATTTTATAGTCTTTATTTCAAATGGGAGTACGGCTGACATGGTCTGTAACTTGTTTGAATGCTACCAGAATGATCAGGTTTTAATAGGTGATAGTGTAGTATAGATATAAGGTCTTTGAGTTTTATGGTCCACTTGATGGATCATTCTCTGTGGTACTGTGATGTTTTCTTTCTGAGCTGTTCCTGCTTTCAGCCTGGAATTATAATTGCACTCCCTTAGGATATACTTGTTGAGTTGCCAATACAGAAAATGCAGTTTTAAAGTTAAGATCTTTCTGGATTGGAATGGTGGCATAATTGTTAAGGTGTTTACCTTACAAACATAAGGGTGCAGGGTTTGATTCTCACATGGGTAATTGGCTAGACTTAAATGGCCCACAAAAGCAGTTAGCCTAGTATTAATCTATGAACCTTCACTAGTCAGTTTTTTGCTTAATACAATATTGCTGGCTGACTGGTGTGCAGTCACTCTGACAATGGGAGAATGTGAAACTTATCCACAAATATGCATTCTGGCTCACTGTTTTCCTCCATTTATTCAGCAACTTTTTTGAGGCATACTGTGGCTTGATGATTTGACATAAAAGGGTGATGGTAGTGGCTTCGTTGTTACATCCACCTAGTAACTGGACAATACATTCCTGTGAATATCAGGCAAGCAAGCTGACTTGGAGGTTGTGTAGGGACAGTTTAAGGCTATCTATAAGAGGATGTAAAGGTACTGAGTGATCCCCCCAAGACATGCTCTGGGATAAGAGAGCTTAATGTTAGCTACTTCATACCAACACCCAGGCCTCTCCTTCCAAGGACCCAAGTTCACTCTTTAAATCTAGTCACTGTTGGTGCAAATAGACACACTGTGTCCACACTATCAGGTGGCCTAAAAACAGCATTTATTGTGATGCAAAGAAATTAGTCATGTTTTGTTGTGTTTTGTAATTCTGAAAAGTCACATTATTCTGTTGTTTGGCTAAGTGCTCTATGGATGAAAAGACCTTTTAAAGAGAAAGCTTTGATGAATGGCCATTTGACATATCATCCATATATAATTTGTAATGGACCCAGCAGTTAAATGTATCCATGCTCACTCTACCCAGGATCTCCAAACTGCTTTTACAGGGCACTCTTAGGCATAACCCTTTGCCAAATTGGCCCTCAGTCCTTGAGAAATCAACCTCTGTTGCAACAACTTAGATTTATCTTCGAAAGTGAGTGATCCAGTTGGAAGTCAATCATATAAAGCTGAGAGGGCAGCCAGTCAGTATTCTTATTGGGAGTGGATAGTTCAGTACCATCATGAGGTCATCACCATCCCTGTAATGCCATGCGAGACTACTGTGATCCATGAGGTGGAACAAGGGCACAGTGTTCCCCCAGACCTGCCCAGGATAAGAGAGCTGGCTGTCAGCCACTTCAAATTCTCCCCAGGCCAGCCCTACCAGTAACCTGAATCTGCTCTTGAAATTTGGTCACTGGTAATACAGACAAAAATACTTCCCAAATTGGTCTACTACAGGTGTTTATATGCTAGTAGTTTTCAGAACACCAGCTCGCTGTCACTTGCTTGGAAAACCAAGTGTTCTAGCTACCACTAACTTGATTTCCCATTTCTGCATATCCCTCCAAATGCTGGATCTTGTAAACTACATAGCTAGGACCTAAACCCTAAACCTTAAACACTCTCCCAGTTCCCAACTCGGCTCCTCAGTCCCTTAACCTAAACTTCTACTTGCTCTCCCTAGCCATAAGGTCCTCAATCTCTCCCTAATCCTAAATTCCCCAATCACATTTGCACCCTAAAACTCCCTTCCCACTCCCTAAACTTAAAATCCCATCATTAAACCTAAATTCCCCAATTTCTTCCTAAACCTAAATCTCCCTTCCTTCTCCCTACACTAAATTCACTCTTCTGCTCCCTAATGCTAATCCTAAACTCCCTCCCATCCCCCATCCCCTACTACTGCTTTCCCAAACTTAGATTCATGTTATTCCACAAGCAGCTCTCCCTCCCCAAAGCTGCTTGCCTAACTGATACTCAAATTCATACTAGACTAACAGCCTAGCCAAGCTGCAGGGTGCTTCCTGGCTTCATGGCAATATTTCTAGAGCACTTTAAACTCATGCACCTATAATGAACCCTACCTCCATTCCATCAGTGGCCTGGAAATTTAATTTATGTTCTACAGGAGAATCAGTCATTTATATTATGAAGAAAGATGAAGGGTATCTCACACCAGAAATGAAGGGATTGCTAAGTTTGGGGGGGGACTGTGCTCGAACAGACAGACAAATAATTCCCTGTGATGTGCTATTCAGTGCAATGCAGTTCTAAATAATTATGTTTGCTAATATGTTACCACATTTTAATTATTGATCATAAAACTCTTTCCTTGCCTCTTGGATGTACTAATACAGAACTTGCCTCACTTGGTTATTTTTGGAAATATGTCCTTCATGACAACTTCCAGTCATGTTTCTCTTTTCATCTTGGTGCCTTTTCTTGAATCTTTTTTGCTACTTAGTATGAGAAATCTAATATTGTACTCTGTCACACAACATGAATATATACCCACCCTTTGCAACGCCAAGAGTTTATTACAAATAGAGTTAACATTTCTATGAAGCCAGTGCATTTTGTAATAGCTAATTTGCAATGAACTTGCACAAATCACGCCACGTTTCTTAAGTCATCTCATCGTGTTAATGTTTTATTGGTTTCACATGTAAATGAAATTGTGTAGTATGTTTCACTGCTCAGTGTATATTTGGCCCTGATATGGTTAGACATTGTTAAGAGCCCGATGTTTCAGAGTTGTTTTAAAACAGAGAAATCTATGTAAATAGTACAGATTTTATGTAAAGTTGATTGCGTAAAACATTCTTCATTGTATAGAAATGACCAAAATGTACAAAATTAAATTATTTTTATCTCATTGTTCATCTGGCTGTTGTTTACATTCAATTTTTTTTTTTTGCAATGCATTTCCTTTTTAGCAATTGATAATACCTAGAGAAAGACAGCACTGAAGTATTTTGTTTTGATGGCATTTTGATTAAAACCGTGAACTTATTTTGTGTTATTTTACTGCAAATTGCTTTCCTGAGCTCCTGGAGTAGAAATCATTAATTTTAGTTTAGTATAACTTGTTTTTAAGACTGTGTCTGAGTGAATGAATGATTTGACTTTTATTTAATACGAATATTTTATAGTCCAGTAAGCTTTGCAGAGTGCTTTAATCTTTTTAATATTAAATGTCAATTAAAGTAATGAATCTAAATTGCAGAATATCTTGTAGCTAGAATGTTACGCATCTACTTCAAAATGTAAATGTACTGCTTAATTTACTACAAGGGAAAACATTACATGCTTGTCATCCTTTGTATAATATTTCATTCCTAAAAAGTACTTCCATACACATGGCACAAAATAAAATCTGAAAAAAATACAGTTGTAGAAAGTCTTACAACTGTATAGTCAATACATGCTGAACAAGGGAAATATGAATAGATGGGCATGCTTAATGATCTGGAAATATAGCAATGAATAAAAGCTGCAGCTGAATTTGCTTAGTGCTTTTGTGAGTACTAATAGTTTGGGGACATACAGAAAAAGAAAAAAAGTTCTGCAACCGAGGAATTTTAAAAGTAAAGTTTAGGTAAAGAGAAGCAAAAAACAGAGCTAGACAACAGTGAGACATACACCGACACACACACGTGCGCGCTCGCGCAGCCATATGTGCATCCTCACACACACACACACACACACACACACGCACACACATACAGTCTCTTACCCTCACTCTCATGTGCATATATTTAAATTTTACCTTAGACCCCAGTATCATTGTGTCATAAAAACACCCATCTTAGCTACTGTACAAGTCTTTTTGCTTAACACCAGTCGACTAACAATGCCCTTTTACCTATGTCTCCAGAGGTTTTCCAGAGGTTTGTCACCAAGTCGTCAATAACTGGGCCTAGTTTATATATTCATTTTTTGTCTGTGAATTGAAGATGCAAACATTGAAAGACTGAAGATTATATCTGACATATTCTATGGAGTTCTGAGTGAGCTTTGTACTAATGTGAGAATTTGTCGGGGAACAATTTCTTTATGCATCCCAATTTCTCACAATCCTCAGGAAAACTGACCTTGAAAAGCTTGAATCATGCAATAAAAAATAGCAAAGTTTGCAACTAACTCTACATATAGGGCTCACCATTGTCTCTCACTAAACGAACTTTCCTGGTTAGAATTACCCAACTTACTTACTTATAATCACCTGATAATAGCCCATAAAATACTTCACCATCCACTTAAGATACCATCCATCCAAAACATAATAACAACCTATATCAACAATTGAACACTTTGCTCTACCAACAAAACCTTACTATTAGTTAGCAAACCAAAAAAATACTGCTGGAAATTCACTTTATTCCAGCCATGTAGCAAAAATGTGGAATATGCTGCCAGAATCAAACAGATCAATACCAAACATATCCAGTTTTAAAGTACTACTCAAAAATTCCATTAATCATACATGGCTCTGCACATGTACATGCCCAGGTTAACACCTCCTCTTTCCACTCTTTATTTTCAAAGTTTTTGTTGCTCTTATTATTCCAGAAGAAATACTTAATTTATATGAATAATGTACTTCTAATCAACCATTGGAATATTTAATTCATGCTAAAACTTATCCCTATATTACTTGTATATACTAACTTTCTAATTCTCTGGAATTTCTACTTCCTATCTCCTGTATTTTGTTGTCCTTTTCTACTTATTCTAATATTCTCTTAAGCTCTCTTTCTTCTTTTATAAGTGTTGCCATTGTATAAAGCTATCCTCTATAATGTAACCATTGTATAAATAGTTTTTTGAAATGTAACTGAATTACGAACTGGGCATCTATGTTATGTGTCTATCTAATATTCTATCCATTGTACATACTTTTTCTTTTATCTTTTATTGTAACTTCATATTTACCTGTTCTTTTATAGATAGTAATACTTGTTATTCATTGTTAGTGGAACTTTTCTCCCTGGGCCACTGCTGAAAAGGAGTATTTGCCCAGTAAGACTTTCCTGACAAACAAATGTAATAAATAAATAAATAAATAAATACATAAATAAATACATAAATAAAATTATATATACCATAAGACCCAAACTCCTGAGTTATTCCCTCACAGTGACTGAAGTCTGAGTGGAAAACCTAAGACATAGATCTACTTTTCTTTTCTGTGAAAGAAAAACTCATTGAACTGAGGTGTCTAGCTGACATCCCATGAAGACAAACCTAAGTAAGGGAGTCAGGAAAGACTTTTGAATTTTTTCTTGTAATGCCAGCTTGTGGACGAGATCTCTCATTCAAGAGAAAGAGATTCACGACATTTTGAAAAAGACTGCAAAAATATACGTTATCTAATTATGAAAAAATCTGTTTACCCTGCAGCCTGTGATGAGCTATAACTGATAATGTGATCTAGACACACACAACTTTAAGCAACGTCTGAAGTCTGGATGAATACGAATCTGATGACAAGCATCTTTTAAGTCTAGTGTTACCAGGAAAATTGAAAGAAGAAGAGATAACAGGTTGTGAAGTGACATCATTTTGAATTAGTGCACTATCACAAACTGGTTTAGGGAAATCAAATTCAGTCCCCACATTCAAAGAATTTTTAAATTTAACAGCAATACTATGTAAAACTGAAAAAGCAATGATAAGAACAAGATAAATAAATCATACTAAGACTTTTAATGGTTGGGATAGCCTTGGAATGTTGCTATTGAAATACCAAGACGCTTAATGTGTTAGTTGTGTAAGATTACCTTGATGATTTGATGTGTTCCTAACATTGTATAACAGTATATGATGTTGAATTTCTTCCTTTCTGTGTATACACTGTAAATTTATTTTAATTAAAAAAAAAAAGTTTAGGAAGGAAAGATCCATCGCTGGTCTTCAAGCATTTTCTTTGTTTGTGTCTAGGAACATTCTTGAATAAAACCCCTTCCCCACCTGAGAAGTAGGAACTGGTTGTATCAGTAATATGTTGGGACAGCCTGTGATGAAGAACAGATGGAAACAAAACAATCTCATCTGCACGATGCAGTTACCCCTGGAAAGGTCGAACTTCCTTCTTCTGCCATGTGCAACACAGATGAATGATTTTCAAAACCCATTTGTTTGAAACAATCATTTGCAAAGAGAAAAATGAAGATTCATACTGTCTGAAGAGAAAGAGGGCCAGGGTGGGAGGGGGTAACAAGGTCTCTTGAATAGTTATTCTGACTTGTTGGAGAGTTCTTGGTTTTGTGAAGTTTGAAACTTCGCTGTGAAACCTCCTTGCCATTTCTTCTTAAACATCTGTTTACCTGAATTCTATTGTGACTGTTTATTCTGTTTTTGCTGAAAATAGGTGAGGAGAATGAAAATCCCTTAGACAATTCGAAAAAGGAAGGCTGAAAAATCTTAGAGATTCCCTAGATCAGCTTGCCCCCTTTGATCACACTTTTTGATCACCTCTGCAGCAGAGAGGCCAAACACTAAATCTCTGTCCAAGGGAGAATTTAAAATCTCATTTTTAATATCATCTGGAAGGTTCTCAGAATGCAACCAAGCAAACCTCTTTAAAACCAAATCAATGGCCATTGCCCTGGAAGAAGTATCAACAGAGTCATACACAACCTGTAAACAATGAGTAGTGAGCTGTCAAATAGAAGAAACTAAGTTATTTAAAGCAGATTTTTCTTCACAAGAAGAAACTGTAGATAAAACATTCCTCATGCTTTTACAATATGTCAGAATAAACTTTAATATATGAGCCTGACAATTTAAATTCTGAAATTAAAAGTTGCAGAAGTATACACTTTTTTTGCCATGCTTATCAATAATTTTACCGTTCTTATTAACAAGATTAAGATTTAAATCAACTAAGTGCTTGCCAGCAGAGGAGTCAGCTAAGGCTACAGCTGCTAGGTCAGGTTAAGGAATAATGTTAAGGAATTGTGTGTAAGAATTTAAAAGACTGAAGAACTTTATATATCCTATCTATCTTTTTTAGGGACTGCTGGCTGACTGTCAGGAAAATTGCTGGCAGTAAGTCACACATCCCCTAAAGAAGGCAGGACATGAGGAAAGGGTGTAGGTTCTGGAAAACCATTCTGTAACAACTCAGTATTCTTTGAGGTACTGAGAAAGCTCAGTGTTCTCTCACTAAAAATACCAGGCATTCTAGCAATAATCTCAAAGAAAGAAAAACCCTCACAAGGAGAATCAGAAAGAAAGTTGTCCTCTGAGTTTGAATCAGAAATCTGCGGGCAAAACCCTGAATGTGTCCGTACATCTTCCTGTTTGTAAGCAGAATCTTAAATCTCTTCAGGAAAGGAGCCATCCTTTCTTTTACTGAAAACTACTCTAAAGGGAAGGATTAATAGCCTGACTGAAACCCTGAGCAAGTCCCAGTAAACTACTCCTATCCAAAGAAAATTTGACAGGAAAAATTGGGCCAACCATGTTATTAACAGCAGCTGCTGCTTCCCCACGGATATGCACAGCATTCTGACACAACAGAGAAATTTTTCTTCTTCCCTGTCACAGAACTGACAATAGTCATTCTGCCTTGACCAGTGAGGGGACCCCCCAGAGTATGTGGCTAAACCCCAGTCCATAGTGGCTGTAGGTGCAACACCAGAGGGATCCAGAGTAAAACATGAGTGGTCTGAGGTACAACAAATGGCCTTAGCAAAGTCATCCACCTGTGGTTGAAACAAATTTCTAGCTTGCTGTGGTGACAAAGGCTGTTTGTTTGACTTTTTTTTTTTTTTTTGTGGCTGGAAGGACTGACTATGATCAAATTGAAAATGGCACCTCTGTCATGGGGAAAACACGTGACAATGCCAGAAAACTGCCAGGTCACAAAACTTATTTTTTTGACAAAAAACACAGCAAACTATGGCAGCCCCACAGCTTTAAAATAAACACAGTTTTTCCACAGAAAATAGTTTATCAGTTAGATAACACTGCTTTTAAACTGAGAAAAACAACTTGTGCTCCATTTGAAAGCATGTTACAGTTTGTGTTAAAACGTAGTACTCAGAGCTTTAAAATAACTTTCCTGACAAGGAAAGTAATAAAATATCAGCAAAAAAAAAGAAAAGAAAAGAAAATGGAAGTTTTTTTCCCCCCAAAGGGAAGTTATCTGCCCACCTAAGGAAAGCACATGCTGACCGTCAATCCTCAAAAGCCTTAGAAAGTCATACTCTTTAGTGGCAGTAAAGCTATAAAGGACTTTGGACCCAAACTTGTCTTTTAGTCAGCTCAGCTTGAGCTGCTTGACAGCTTATGTGCTTGGAAGCTGCCCTACAACTTTGGAAGCATGCCTACTGTTATATCCTTAGTAAGCTATAACCCATGTAGCTAAGGATACTGCAGCAGTGATACATATGAAGAACATTATTATACTTAGCTTCTCTAAATTATAATTTGTACTACATTGTACTATATCGTATTTGCTAACCTAAACCATAAATAAATAAAGCAAAAAATAAATAGAACAGAGTGACATAAAGCCAATACTGCATTTACATGAGTTACAGAAAAGGTCTAAAGCATGGTGTCTGACAATGTGAAAATGGAATTTTAATTCCTTAATTATTGCCAAAAATGCCAGCATTAGAATGAGAGGTTATTTTTGCTAAGATCAGTCACAATTTTTTCATCAAAGCAGATGATATTCAATATATGGTGTATTGTTAGGGTAGCATTGTTGCTTCACAGCAAGAGGTTCTCCCATTCGATTCTCAGCTAGTGTGTGGGGAGTGCCTTCTGTGTGGAGTCTGCATGTCCTCCCCATGGTCGAGTGGTGTTCTGAAAGACATACGTGAATGGGCGTGCCTTCGTTGAAGGTTGGGCGTTGAGCTGGCAACTCGGCACCATGAAAATCTACTGCCAACCATTAGCGTACCGGAGTTCCGCTATGGCAACCCCTAACTGGGAAAAGCTGAAAGACAACAACAAGTGTATTGTTAGGAATATAAACAGAGTACATGAATAATTTACAGGGTAAATAAGTAACTGCTTACTAACTTTCTCAGAAAGCATAACAGTCCTACAGTACAAGGATTGTAACTAGTATATATGTGCTGAGAAATTATTTTAAAAAGGGTTCAAAATGATTATATAACAACATATCTTCCAAAAAAGGAATTGAGAGTTAAGCATATTGCTTATTTTTGAGAACATCTTTCTTTTATGATTAACTTAATTTCCCATTGTACTCCTCATGATAAAATTGAGATTATAGTATGTTGTGATGATATGAGGTAGTGCCAGCATAGTTAGTTGTAGTTTTGTAAAACATTATATGTCATTTGTATATCAAACTGATTTGTACATGTGCTTGTGTTGAAAACGTATTTGTAAAATTGCTTGTGTTAAAAAAAGAAATGTACCAATAGTGGGTGCTGTTGGACAGAAAAAGAAATAAACCTGTATGTCATTTTTGAAAGAAATATATTGTAACAGAGATAACGGAAGAGAAGAGGTTAATCTCAGTCCAGCTAACTTTAAAAATAGTCTGAAATTAAATTATCTGCTTTAGGCCCTACAAATTGTATATAGACAAAATGACTGAGAGAATCCTGGCTTAGTAGCGCTGTAGGAAGAGTGGAACTGTTAAAATTGTTTTACAGCTTCCAGATGCCTTAACATGTCTTAGCAAAGCTGTGTGTGTGTGTGTGTGTGTGTGTGTGTGTGTGTGTGTGTGTGTGTGTGTGTGTGTGTGTGTGTGTGTGTGTGTGTGTGTGTGCCTGTGTGTGTGCATTGTGACACATATGTACAAGATCCTGGCTCAAGTTTCTAGTAAAGGGGGTGGAGTTGGAGCCAGAGTCAGGTGACCAAATGTGATGTCATTCTATAGCCAGCACGGAAATATTTGGATAGTAATGAAAGATGTCACTCAGCACTCAGCAGTCTGTTTGAAAACCTGACAAGAAAGACCACTCACCCACATCACCTTGTCTTGCTCTGTTTAGTAACTAGGAAGCAGTAATTCTTTAGAACAGTCAGGAAACTATAGTGTGATTAGTTAAGTATCGTTTCTGTATCTGTGTGAATCTTTCCATCTGTGTTATTTTTAATATTTCCTGTGAATGAATCTCTGGTGTTTATTGAAAATAGATATTCAATATTTTCATGTTCTTTTATTATTTATTGTTAAATGTATTTAAACATTTCATTGTGGCTGGTCTTTTTAGGAAGTATTTAACCTTTGACAGTACTTATATTTATTTAGTGACACTGTGGCCACTCCTGAAAGTCTCTGTTGGGTAAATATTACCAGTGGTATCAGTATTAATTTCACTCAGTATGCTTAAATACCCTTTAAGAGCCTTAAAGTAGCTGACTGATGGCAGTGGAACTACCTTATAGCCTGGGCAGAGGTGGTGTAGTGGGTAATCTTTGTTAGCCTTTCTCAGGTGTGTGTGTGTGTGTGTGTGTGTGTGTGTGTGTGTGTGTGTGTGTGTGTGTGTGTGTGTGTGTGTGTGTGTGTGTGTGTGTGTGTGTGTGTGTGTGTGTGTGTGTATGTGTGTGTGAAAATCAACTCTCAAAGAGTGTGCCTATCAACTGCTTGGAACAGGGACACAGAGCTCCTTAGTGGTCAGTGTGGATTTTTATTTGTGGCCTGGAGAGAGAGAGAGAGTCCAGCCTCAGGAGTGGAGTGTGTTCCCTGTGTGCTTTTAAGGGAAATTTTGCTTGGTGCAGAAAGCGGCATCTGAAAATACTGTATGTATCCATTTCTGGTCCGAGTGAATGTCCCCCACTGGTGTCAGTGGTGAGGATCTAGGCTTCTTGATTACTGGCCCAGAGGAGGAAATATGCTATTTGATTATTTGGTTTCACTGATTAGTCAGTTTTTCTTGTAGCTATGCCCACACAATTATATTATGGTAGATACCAAGAAACAATTTACATTGAGTTGCAAAGCATTATGGTTAATCAAAACTGCATTGCACAACTACATGATTACCTGTTATTTTTCATAGTGAGGTGCTCTGTCTGTAAGAACTATTTGATAAGTTGGGTTTCAAGAAAATAATATATTTTTTCTGATGTATTTAACATGGCACTACAATAATGTATGCATTAATTTAAGTAGTGTGACACTGTGAATTAAGTTTTTTTTCATGATCTCTTGACAGGGATTTTCAGGTCTGAGAGAAATATTCAGGGGGTTGTCCTTGCCAACAAAATAAAATTCAAACACATCACACTTTTTGCATCAAAAACTGTATAAATTGGTGTTTTATATAGTCAGGAAATTATATCCTACTCTAAAGGTTGTTATTTACATTTATTTTAAAACATGATCAGTACAGTTTAATCAGACAGTAGATATCGTTAGCTGGGTTAATACTTCCTCCCAGGAATTGTTACATGTTTGCTCCTGGTTCAAAAAGGAGATAACTATCATTGGTTCCTAGCTGCAAAGAGACAAACACTATCTCCACTTGTTGACAAATAGCACATCCAGCTACTCCACCTTTAACTCACATTAAATAAGTACCTGGAACCATGAATTTACCGTTTCCAACCATATCTGTATCCAGCTTGGTTGAAATGGACATGCTTAGACAAAGTAGCAGTTGCCTCTTGTTTACTGTCAGTCACCGTTAACTTAATTAAAATGACATAGTGTGTAAGGTGTAAAAGATGTTACTTAATGCTACATTATGCTATTGAAGACAAAACTCTCACATGAAGACACTGCAAATAACATGCAGGTTGTCAGTACCACACAACACCACATTAAATCTGCTGTACATAGATTAGACCAAACACATAGACTTACAAATGCTGAGGCTATTAAAAGTAACCTACCTAAACCACAAAGACTTCTTAAATGTCGACTTAGAAACAAGTACCCTAAGAAACTTCACAAAAACAAAACACAGACAGTACCAACCTTGAAATATTAACCTAATAGTTACAGTGTCCAGTAACACAATCCAATACCATAGTCATAAGGTACTCCATTGTGAGACATACTGATGCGCTATTCACCAGACTATGCAAGGACGCAGTTGTGGTGAGTTGCCTGCCAATTGCCAGAGTTTACAACATCATGCCAGAACTCAAGTCTTTGCACCTCAGTTGCACATATGACACTGTAATAGTAAAAGTGGGTATCAATGACTTGAAATAAACCTCCGTGGACTATATGAAGAGAGACAGCATTTTGTCATCACCAAGGAAGATACCACAATACAAGCAAAAGATTATTGTTGTCAATAACTGGCTTAGCTACTGATGTCATTCAAAGGGGGACCATTATATACCAGTCAGGGAGGACATAGAAGACATTTCTAACTGCTTTGCCAGAGTGATCTCTGTCTGACCCTGCAATGCATTTGCATATTGGCTAATTTGACTTCCCCATAGTGCCTGTTGTAGGCAATGTCAGTCCTCAAAAGCTTCTAACATATCAAAACAGAATCTGGATAACATAAAAGTATTTCTGCTCAATTCTAAGAATCTTACCAAAGTAATCCACTCCCTACAAGCACTCCTTACCCTGGAAAACATTGATGTATGCATCTTCACAGAGACCTGGTTTAAGATCATTGAAAGCACCCCATAAGTGCAGAGTTTCAATACTCTCCATGTGTACAAGCCAACCACATTAGATAAAGGCACTAAATGTGGTGGTATCGCCTTACTTGTAAAAGACTACTTCTGCTCCAGATTAGTTAGATAGCATAGCAATCTGGAACAACTCTATGTCCAGTTTATCATTAAGAACACCCTATACCATATAATAGCTAAAATTAGGACCCTTCCTCTAGGTTCCCCTTAGCCCAAAACTCCTATCTGACCAGCATGGAGTCCCTAAGCACCATTTTCCTGGGGGACTTCAGCTATGCATTCATTAACTGTACAATATATGCATCTTCTCATATGTATGTCCAGCGGTTTTAGAATGTCATCAATACAAACTCTCTGGATCAGTTAGTCTGCCCAACAACCAGGGGTTGTAAAATCCTAGACTTGAGGCACCTTTGCATTTACATTAATATTGAAACCAGAAACATCCTCTAATATTTCAGTATGCAGACTGAAGCCAGATATGAAGTAAAACTAGTTACCCTGGCAAAGGACAAACACAAAGACTTCTTGAACTGTGTTAGAAACCTTAAAAACAGTGCCCCACACCACACAGAGCTAATAATAAATGATGTTACAAAAGTGGACCCAGAGGACATAGACAATCTAGTAGTGGATATATTTGCTCTAACTTTAATCCCCTCTGCCATCATCTCCCTTTCTACATTCTCAATCTCCTACCAGTATTTACAGCCTCCCTCAAACCTCCTATGAAAAAGTCCTTAAGGCACTCTCCAAAGCCAACAACACTGCCTCTTTTGGGCCAGATAACATACTGGGCTGCTTACTGTCCAGCCTAAAACAGAACCTGTCAGCCCCCTTACAGAGGCTAATCAGTGTTAGCCTCCAAACAGACTTTGTGGTAGATAAATGGAGTACAGCAGCTGTTATCCCATTGCACAAGGTTAGGAACCTCGATGAACCAACATAATTTTAGGCCCAAAAGTTTTACCTGCCTCATCTATACATTTTTAATAAATAAGAACATAGGTAACCTACAGTCTTTCAAACTGAGCTAGTTTGGATTTGGCAAGGGTAGATCCTGCCTAGATAACTTGTTTGAGAAGGTTGCTGAAGCAAGGGATGAGATTCGGTCAGTACACACACACTGCATATCTAGACATCACAAATGCATTCAACATCATCCCACATTCAGGTATCACAGATAAACTATCCCAGCAAAATGTTATTTCCCCATGTAATTCATTGGATAGCAAATTAGCACAGAAATAGAGCCCATGAAATTAGGGTGATCTGTCACTAGTGGTGTATCCCAGGTTTCAATCCTTTGACCACTCCTCTTTGACACTTACATCTTGGAGGTCAAAGCTACTGTTAAGGGCTTATGGCTGAACAAGCTTAAAGATGATGGTAAACTTGGTGTCATCATAAACTCTATGTAGAATAAACTCTACAAAGTGGACACGCAGGAAGTAAAAAATGCTATTTATTCCAATAATCCAACAATCGACAAAGCTTTTGGGTAACAACCCTTCCTCAGTGTGTTTGTTAGTTGTTACCCAAAAACTTTGTGGATTGTTGGATTATTGCAGAAAATAGTGTTTTTTACTTCTCTGCGTGTCCAGTTTGTGGAGTTTGTTCTACATTTTGTCTTGTTCTCCTGGTGCGATTTACTATAGTGCTGGTTTGGTTTGCTTGGTTTTGTCATCATAAACTCATCAGATGACACCAAGATCCTCCAAGATAGCCTTTTTTGAACCAATAACTGGTGTTAAAACCATGGACTAAAATTAAATGCAAAGAAATGTATAAGAGTATCCTATGACAGTCAACACATCTGTGGTAACAGTCACATTGACAATACAACCTTGAAAATTGATCCAGTAGTTAGGGACCTGGGATCCTATGTAGATAATAAATTGACCTTCTATCACCATGTATCCACTATTATAGGAATATCCTTTTCTATTGCACAACTTATTACTAAAGGTGCGGTGTCTGTGTTCAGGGATGTGATCATTCCACTATATCCTGCACTCGTCAAGCGAATCATTGAGTATAGTGCCCCCTATGATATGCACCTGTCCAAACATCTGACACAGCTTGAATGCTCAGAAAGATTTCTTTCTAAGAAAACCAAAGGCCTAAATCATAAAAACTATGCGGACTGTCTCAAAGCCTTCTCTGTCTTAGCATGATATAAGCTACTAAGATGCAATCTATGCCTCAGGTACAGAACTTCAACACACCCTTCCTATTTTATAACATATGTAGAATATGTTGGAGGGATAAATTGTATCATAAGGAATACTAATTCCTGTTCACATAAAGAAAAGTGCTTCTGTTACATTATTCTAGCGTAATTTGGATAAATGGATGGGTAACTGCAAATTCGTCCATGGTTTAGCACCCTTGTCCATTATGGATAGAGACAATACGTAAATGTTCTGCTTGTCGCTGGGTTATTCATACTTAAAATATAAGGGCTAAAAACTTAATAGGAATGTAAATCTAGGTTTCTAAAAATCCTCATGGATCAATAGCCTAGCAAGCACCTATGAATTTATTAATTTAAGAGTTCTGAGGAAATTACAACATTTATTTCCCCAAAGCAAAACAAAAATGTGTATTAAGCCATGGGCTTCCACCATTTGCCATACCGAATCATAATCCCTTACAGTAGTTGTGACCCACAAAATTTAGAACTGCTGCAACTTTTTAAAATGTTGTCTGTACTAATTTTTATAATCTAGTAAGCTGTGCTGTATAGATATGGAACCCAGTGAACCATTGGACATATTTAATTTGGCATCTTGGACACTGGAGAAGCTACCATTGGAGGATTAGAAGTAAATGGTTAATGTTAATCTACCCACCATATGGAGGTGACAAATTTGATATACTTCAGGATGGCCCTCTAGAAAAAATCTACAATTGCAGTTTGCTTGAACTCCATTATGAGGGCATTTCAAAGAGTTGATAGACTCCAGTTGAGCTTAGGTTCATAGGTTCATAGGTTTATACTAGGTTATCTGTCCTAAGGCATTTATAAGCCTAGCCCAAAGTTTTGTGGCTTACGCCACCCCTTATGTTAAAAAATACTGTGCCCATTAGTTTGTTGTGCCTCTGTCCAGCAGTGACACAGAGATGATTCCCGGGGTAAACCTATGATCTCCCATCCACCGGTCAAGATTTCTCTTGAACAGAGCCAGCGAGGTGCTCTGCCTCACATGGACTGGGATTCTATTCCACAGCATAGGGAGTCTCTGGGTGACAAATCTATCCCTCCAGCATGTCCTATTTATATCCGTGCTAAGGTTTAAGTCACTTGCTCTAGTGGATCTGGTAGATTTGGATTTTTTGAGATGGAGCATGTCCATTAATTCCGGGTTGGACATGGCCTTGTATGTCAGGCACAGGTCACCTCTGAGCAGGCGGTATGCGACTGAATAGAGCTGGAGTTTCTTCAGTCTGGCAGCATATGACAGATTTTGGAGTCCCTTTATCCTTTTGGTGAGGAACTTTTGGGGTCTCTCCAATTGCTGCAGGTGTCGGGTGAGATACATCCCAAATGGGGCATTGTACTCGATCATTGGTCTGATAAGTGAAGAGTACAGGGGAACAATGACCTCACTTGATCTGGATGTGAATCCCTTCATGATCAGGTGGGCAATGTAGAAGGTCTTTCTAACCACTTTAGCAATGTGAGTGTCAAAAGAAAGGCCACTGTCAACCTGGGTCCCCAGGTCCCTGATAACCTCTTCTGTGCTTAATGGATTGCCACCTATATGGTAGCTTGGGGTTACCTTGTTTTTCCCGAAGGGTATGACTATACATTTTTTGGCATTTAACTTCAGGCCATGGCTCTGGCACCAGTTATCAGATGTTCTTCATTCCACATTGCTGCAGTCCTAACTATTGGGTAGTCCGCTGTCCAGTCGGCCCGAATACCAGAGTATATGCTGCTGTTCAGGTCGGCATTAACTGGAACGCCAGTCAGGTCAGTCAGGACGCGCATGACCCGACCCATATCTCATATCAGTTTTGCCGCATGGTCCGATGCAGAAGCAGTTTTGCGAGTGCAGGTTGGCGTTCTGAAATTTTCTGAAGTCGGAGTTTCAGACCGAATCAGAGTTGGCTAAGTACCCGGGAATATTTTGGTTTTTCTTGCCTCAGTATTTAACGGATGTCAGAAAAGTGAATAACTGTATTTTGTGGGAAACAGATACCTCATAGGGATTACCATACCTTGTGTATACCTTGTTTAGGGCCTGAGCACGACGTTGTTGGATGCCGCTCTTGTGCTAGGTTTAACAAACGCACTATTAAGAGAAGGTTAGACTGTGCCAGGTTAGTGTTTGGGAAGCGTTGCAATTATAAAATGCCGCCGGATGCTCCGGCCCGCTTCGTCCAAGAAGCGCAAGGACAAAACAGCGGCCTAAGGTTGATGAACCGGCAGTCCCGGACGTTGGTTCTTTAGAAGGCTCAGTGGAGCCAGAGGTTTTGCCAGGAGTTTCTTTGGAGTCTCAGGCAGAGACTTTACTGTTACAGGATGTGCCTTCTCAGGAGGTAGGCCAGGCTGAGGGGGCTTCTCAGGTAACTGTTCTTCCCTCTCTTCCCAAGGTAGTTAGAGCCTCTCCTTCTGTTTCCAAAACTTCTTTGAGAGGTAGGCCAAGTTTAGCTTCAGTGGGGGCTTCTCCTAGCACTTCAGGTTCTGTGCCTAAGAAACATATGCTTAAAATGGCAGAAGATTTGATTACTATGATTAGAGGTTCTTTGCCCCCTCCTGATAAGAGGCCTAGGGTGGAACCTGAGTTTGATAGTTTTGAACAGTGTTCAGAGGCTTCTGAGTCTTCTGCGGAAGATTTGCAGGAGTATCCTCCTTATTCTGATTCTGATGTGGATGATTCCACTCCTACACTTCAGGCCATGGCTCTGGCACCAGTTATCAGTTTCCGTGAGACCCCTCTGAAGGATATCTGTGTCCAATGTACTTTCCACTATGGCGCCCAGTTTGCAGTCATCTGCAAACTTTGTCAGCCATAGTCCTCCTATGTTTGCCTGTACTTCTGAGAAGTAGATGCCGAACAACAGGGGGCCAAGGACTGAGCCCTATGGGACCCCATTTGTGACCGGCTTGGAGTCTGACATGGCGCCAGCAACTCTAACCCTGTGGGTTCTGTCCTTTAGCCAGTTTGCAACCCATCTTGTGACATATGGGTTTACATTTAAGCTGGTAAGTTTCTCTATAATACCCGAGTGGGGTATTGTGTAAAGCTTTGCAAGGTCAAGGTAGGCTGTATGGACTGCCTTTCCCTCATCAATGGCCTTGGTGACTGTTTCGAAGAAGTTGACCAAGTTCAAAAGGCATGATCTGCCCTTGACAAAGCCAAACTGGGTCGGGTCCAATGTCTGCAAGTCCCCTATGTCTTTGTTTATGAGTTCCATTATGATCCTCTCCATAGCTTTGCAGACCAGGCTTGTTAAGCTTATGGGGCGTTAATTTCCAGGGTCCGTAGAGGTACCGCCTTTGTGGAGTGGGACCACAGTTGCTGTACGCCACTCCTTGGGCACGTATCCTGTGGTAAGGCTAAGATTAAACAGCTGCCTTATATGCGGGTTTAGTTCATCGTTGAGTTCGTGTAGCACACAGCTGGGGACACCATCCGGTCCCATTGATGCTGTGTTTTTAGCTTTAGAGAGAGCAGCTTTCACCTGCGCATTAGAGATGTCTGGGAGGCTACACTCCACTGGGATAGTTATCTCTCCTTTTGGGGGGGGGGGTGAAGTTTGCACTGAACCTGTCTGCCAGTATGTTGACAATGTCTGTGGGTTCAGTGATTTTTGTATCATTTTGGACTAATTCTGGGTGTCTCTGGGAGTTTCCACCCAGGTTTCTAACATAGCTGAAGAAGGCCTTATTATTGTCTTTTGAATCTATTGCAATTTTTCCCTCAAATTTGGCCTTGGATGATTTTATGAGTGCTCGTATTTTTTACTAATAATGATCAAGGGTGTCTTCTCTTTTATGGATTTTGCTCTATCATGTAACAGCTTTCTCCTCTTATTGTAAAGTTTGTTTATGGCTGGGGTCCACCAGACTGGATGTTTGCCCTTGGTGGAAAGAGTCTTGGTTTTATTAGGGATTGCCTGATCCATGCAGTCCTGGAGGTGTTCGTAGAAGGCATTTGTAAGGGCTTCCGCAGCTTGGGTTGTGGTTTCCACTGGCTCGGGGCCTTGAAGGATACCACACCAGTCTTGAGTAGTGTGAAGTTTGCTTTAGAGAAGTTCTTCACTCTGCTCTTTCTTGTCTGGGGTGGGGTAGGGATGTGGATTTCCAGTGAGATAAGTTTGTGATCTGATCTCACCAATGAGGGATATACTTCCGGTGTGGAGCATTTTGTCCCCATGTTTGTGATGATGAGATCTAGTATATTTTCTCCTCTTGTGGGAACGGTGACTAGTTGTTCCATGGCATTTGAATTTATGAACTCCAGGAACCTTTGGGCTAGAAAGTTGGGGCTTGAGTAATGTTCCCAGTCTATATTCGGGTAGTTGAAGTCACCCAATATAATGGTGTTTGGAGATACATTTATACCCTCCAGTGTCTTCAGGAAGGCTGTGTGGGGTTCCTGAGTTTGAGAGGTGGGTGCATATAAATATCCAGTCATGTTGGGCTTAGCTGAAAATACTGCACTGTGCTTGTAAGCCAACACAGGGAGAAAACTTGGAATATCAAAAAAAAAACATCCCCAGCATCTCTGTGTGCAGAAGGAAGGGGGAAGTGAATGAATGGGCTCACAGGTCTTAGTAGATGGTCACAAAATATTATGAATTTAATTGATGCTTGAAGGAAGGAATTACCCTATGCCTGGCTTAAAGATAAGGATTTTACAAGTTTGGTCTAGTTTAGCACTCACAAGAGTACCTCAAGAGCAGCTTGTTAACAACCCTGCATCCTTAACTAAGAAAAAAATGCTTCCAAAATTCATACAGAAATTCTGTAGATAATTATGCATTCCGCTCAGTAGTGGGTAACTCAGCTGACAAGCTTTCTAGTTAGTGTAGCTTCTCACACATGATTTCATCCTAGCCTGAAAAGATCACACACAAATGAAAAAATATCCCTTACTCATATCAGATGATGTGCATACAAATGTGATGTCTCTTGATAGTCTTTCATTATGCCATTTTGATATTTACAGTAACATGATGATAACCGGGAAATTGGAAGACAAAAAAAAAAAAAAAACACACAACTCTAACTTGTTTGACCAAAACAAGGAACCCTGTCTAGTAAAGAATTTAGTTGCTTGGCTTCCTTGGAAAAGCAATCTGTAAGTCAGTGTGTGTGTCTGTGTGTGTGTGTGTGTGTGTGTGTGTGTGTGTGTGTGTGTGTGTGTGTGTGTGTGTGTGTGTGTGTGTGTGTGTGTGTGTATGTATATATTTGCATGATTATTTGATTGCTATCTAAATATCCATAATAGCTTCTTTCTTACTTCTTAGTTAGATTTAGAATACTCTGTACAAGACTATGATTATTTGTATGGATAACTATTGTCTTCATTTGTCTATTATGCACTTTGTATATCATTTATTGTTGTGTCTTGTAATGTGGAGCTTTTCTCCCCAGGCCTCTGCTGAAAATGGACCAGTGTCCAGTCGGAATTTCCTGGCAAACAAGCATAAGTAAATAAAATAAATAAATATATATATATATATATTTATACTCTCCAAATCCCTTGTCACTGCCTGGCCCAGAAGGTTGTTAGCAGATCTTTATCTGCCCTTCTTTTCATGATAAAGATCACGTCCAGTAAGGACTGACAGTTTATGTTACAGCTAAAACATGTAATTACAAATGTAGATTAAAAAATGTGTTACCAGTAATTATAGTAATACGTATGCACCTGAAGCATAGGAAGGATTACTGACCCTTCCTCTCTTAAGGCTGAAAAAGAAAAAAAAAATCAGCTGTTCAGTTATATACTATGCCAAGCTGAGAAGCTGAGTTTACCTCTTTTGAAGAGGCTTCCTCTTTACTTCAAAATTTTATTTTTTTTATATAAAACAGATGGACATGACCAAGAATATTGAGAAATGTAAAAGTAATTTAGATGTATCCTCTCATCTTCTTTCTGTTTTGGTCCAAAACATTATGGCTAAATGACATATCTAAAGCCAACATTAAGTTTTGATTTCTTTGCATTGTAATAGTAATAATGCCCATTTGTTAACCTGATAGGCCTACTAGACACAATGTCCTTTTCAGGGGTGATGTGGGAGCATTGTCTGGTTAAATTAATTGCTCAGGGTCACACAGTATGCAGATGAGGGCTACAAGAATGAAATGCTGTATCACAGAAACTAAGCTTGCCGCCTTAATTATCTGAGCCATCTGCCAGATACATGCAATTACTCATGCTATGTTTGTTTCTCCTTAAAGGAAATAATCTTTAGCACTCGCTTTAACTTCAACCACTGTAACTTTACGCAATCATATAAAAATGCAATTCATAGGCATATTTATCCATAATGAGGAAGACCTTATTACTGGCAAATTTGCATTTCTCTGATTTGGCAGTAATTGCTCCCTGTGTTACCACGTGCGGCTCAGTTATTGAACTGGCATGGTTAACCCCCTCATGTACTCTCCCACACACATGCATACATTCATATACATGTAAAACACACACACACACACACACACATACATACACATGTATGCACACATAGACATACATGAGCACATTCACAAATGCATATTCACAGACACCTCCCACAGACACACATGGGCACTAACTGCACATGACCCCCCCCCCACTGAATCACACTCATGGACATGCTCACCCATACATTCATAGGTTCATAGGTTCATAGGTTGGTACTAGGCTATCAGCCCTAGGGCCTATACAAGCCTAGCCATAACAATTCCCTGGCTATTTTTTCCCACACTGTTTACTTCCCTGCACCCCTGTCTAGCAGGGTGACTGACGTGATCCCCGGGGTGAATTTCCTTTCTCCCATCCAATCGTCAAGGTTCCTTTTGAAGAGGAGCAAAGAGGCACTCTGCTTGACATGTATGGCTAATCAATTCCAGAGTCTGGGGAGTCTCTGGGTCAGGAACCTATCCCTCCAGCATGTTTTGTTTATTGTGATGACAAGGTTTAGCTCCCTGGAGCGTGTGGCTCTGAGGGATTGGGATTTCTTTAAGTGTAGCATGTCCAACAGCTCTGGGTTTGACATGGCCTTGTATGTTAAGCAAAGATCGCCTCTGAGTAGACGATATGCGACAGAGTATAGCTGGAGTTTTTTAAGGCGGTCAGTGTAGGGCATCTGCTTTAGGCCTGTGATTGTTTTAGTGAGGTATTTCTGTGGCCTTTCCAGTTGTTGCAGATGTCTTGAGAGGTACATACCAAATGGGGCATTGTATTCTATAATGGGTCTAATGAGGGATGAGTACAGTGGGACAATGACCTCCTTTTTTCTGGATGAAAAGCCCTTAGTAATGAGGTGTGCCACATAGAAGGATTTCCTGACTGTTGTGGCGATGTGGTTATCGAAGGTGAGACTGCTGTCGACGTGTGTCCCTAAGTCTCTTATCACACTTTCGGTGTTTAGTGTACTGCCACCTATATGGTAATTCATGGATACATGTTTTTTCCCAAAGGGGATAACTATACATTTCTTGGCATTGAGCTTGAGCCCATGGCTCTGGCACCAAGCATCTGTTTCTGTAAGGCCCTTTTGTAGAGTATCCACATCATTTGGGGATTCAATAATGGTTCCCAGTTTGCAGACACGCCCCCCACCCCACAAACAGAGTCATTCAAGACCATTTATACCCCCTGCAGTTACATACACATGCTGACACATCCATACATGTGCTAACACTCCCCTCAGCAGTATTTTTCCACTTCATTTTTCTTAACATTACCAATAATGTGGTCTCCTCCGTTGAAGTTAATGGGGGAGTTCAGCATTTTGGCCTTGTTACTTAACACAGCCAGTCATGCTAATTTTGTACAATGGAACAAATATCTGAATCCCTTGACTGCAAAGTTTGCTTTCTCCAGGCATTTCTGTGGAAAAGTACATCCTTAATTAACAATACCCACTGTCCCAGAATGTCTCATTAGCATGTAGCATAGATTGGAATTGGACCACCTCACTTGATTCTTTCAGCCACATAAAATTGCTGAGGTGGGCCTGCTTCTGAATCAGAAAGGGCATCTGTGAGTGGTTGGCCTCTCATGTTAGATCCTATCACTTATGGCAGCCCATTCTGAATCCCTGGTGATATATCTAATTGTATTATAAGTATAAGATCCTTCCTTTTCACCACGATAATTTAAGTGATGGCATTGACTGTCACTTTTCAGCCTTAATCTTAGCTGCACTGCTTGGACTACATAATTGATTTTGCATTTACTTATTCGTTTCATTGCATGCCATATAACTGGTTCTATCAATGTAAACACATTTTAGGTCACTGTCATCTAGCATTTGTTATTATGGAATCTCATCTTGAAACCAGCACTTGAAATGTTGTACAATATAATAAATAAATAGCAATAAGCAGGTGTTTCATCATTTTTTTTTTCTTTTTCTTTTTCTTAGGAGTATGCCATATATTTATAAACAACAATAACTTGATTTAAAAATGTGTAGTGTAAGTCTCATATAACATAATATAACATAACAGTCTTTAATATCCTTGCCAATTGACATTTTCCCCATGAGAATAAAGCACTCACACAAAATGAGATAATGAGTTTTTGTTGAAGGTTATTAAGTAAACGTTGAAACTGGCAGTTATGTTGTGCATCTGTGCTTGCCATTCCTTTAGATTCAGATAAAAGCTGTACTTTATGTATTTTGCTGAAGGTACCATCTTTTAGGTTATTACAGGAATATGATGCCCAGCTGAATGACTTATAACACTCTTATGTTCCTACAGTTTCCTGACATGCACAAATATCTTCTTCACAGAGAGGATGAGCACATCTATTTCAACAGCTGATAACTTAATGAGAAGTCATTTCCAGTCAGCGTTGTTATATATCCTGGACATGGTGGCTGGCATACTGCCACATGATCTCTGTACTTATTACTCAGCATCTTGTTTACAAAACATAAACAAGTCACATTAATTTAAACATGAATGGTGTAATTATCCAACCTCAACAACATTTTAAATCAGTGCCTTCTTAACAGGGAAATCAGCTTACATTTATTTCCTGGGCCCTGATTAATGGTGCTACTAATGGTACATAAAACAGTGGTATTAAATAATATCCACTATAGCACTGTTGCATTTTAAGGTGAGCTCATGTGATGACATCCTATTTGATTTAGTAGATCATGGGTATGTTTACTCCTTAGGTGTGTACATTTACTTGTTTTCATATATGCTAAACTTGTGTAGGTGTATGTGTGTCACAGGTCTGGGCATTAAACAAGCATTGCATCTGTTTCTTTAGCTTGTTTACTTATTGTATAATCACTGTTATGCTGCATGTTTTATAGTATAATATAGCCAGTTAAAGTATACTTCTTGGTATGGGACAGAGTCTGAAAGATACATGGTGTCAGTGAGCCAGTAAATACTTAAGGGGATGTGTTAGATGTAAAAGTCTGACTCACATAGTTAAAATCAAAACAAATTATGGGCACTTGAAAAGTGGATGCTGATAATTTAAGGGGATTTTTTTGACTTTCATATGCGCACTGGAGCATCTTGTGTATTAAATGCTTTGATACATTTCCCTCTCCCCAGGCCTTATATTTCTGGACTGTATTTTTATAAGATGCTTAGTGACTTTTTATTAAAACCTGACCCATGTAGCCTTCCAAGATGGCTGCACATTGAGTAACAGCTTAATTCAAGCTCTCCCATTGGGAAAAAAGAAACTTAGCAGTGAAAGCCAGTGGACATAGATTTCTGTGTAAATTTCAGTAACTGGCTAGTAGGTACACTACCTAGATGCCAGGAAAAAGAAATAAAGAGGACCCTGATAGAAAATCAGCTACAGAAGGTGACAAAAAAACTGACTGGGAAAAGTACTACAGCTGTTTAGCAAAAAGCAGTGCAATCTCTAGACATGACATCCAGTAATCGAGAGGAATGTGTAAGGCAACTACACATAGAACTGACTACATTGCATGAAACACTGATGGAGTATATCAACTCAAACAATAAAAGGCTGAAAAAATGGAAGAAGCTTTAAACAAATATTCAGATAGGGTGATAAAACTGCAAAACTCAGAGGTCAAAATGAAGAAAAGGCTGGCTGAATATGAGACTCCACCAGAAGAAATGTTTCAAAAAATAAATAGAATTTGAGGACAGAGGATATATGGAAAACCTGAAATTTTCTGCTGTACCCAAGAAGCTGGAAAAAAACAGATTGTATTAATTTTATGAAAGCACAAATAAGCAACTGGACTCATATTCCACAACAGGAATCGTTAATTGAAGGGGCACATTGGTTGTATGGTGCAAACCTGGCTATGGGAAAATGACCTACACCTTTAGTAGTAAAGGTGCAATCTTACCAGCAGAAGGAGTTGATTCTGACAAAACAGTGGCAAGAGGGCAAAGTACTAAAAGTGGAAGACAGTAGAGTGTTTGTGGAGAATGACTACTCATTGTACATCAGGCAGAACAGGAGTAAATGTATTCCATTATTCAGGGAATGTTGAGAAACAGGCATGGGATTCAAACTGCTGTACCTAGCTATCTTCAAAATATTTTTCTTTGGTGGAACAAAATCAGAAAGAAGAAGAACTATAAAAAATTGTCCAAGAAAAAGTCAGCTGTGAAACAGAAGATTCTGCTTCTTGCTCTTCTGGCTATAAAGACCACAGAGAGACTGTACCAGTGAAACCTTTTCCAGTGTTTCAATGGAAAATGCTTTAGAGAGGGAAAAAGCACAAGAGTTGACTAGAAGAATCAAGAGAATGCTGGAAATTAAGCAGAGCCATAGTTTGGAAGATGGAGAAGAACAGGAACAGAACAACAGAATCTGGAAATATTGGCCCTTCTTAAACTTGCAGGGGATTCTAAAGTATATGTCCTACTTCATGTCATTAATGTTTGGAGAAGAAAATCAGTAACATGGACATTGACAAATGTGAGATTACAAAGCAATAATTACATCTGTGAAACACAACAGAACAAGAAAATCTAGAAATTTTGGACTTTCCTGGACTTTATTAAAGTTGTAGGGGACTCTAAAATATATGCCCTACTAAATGTCATTAATGTTCCCAAAAATACTCAGGAGAGTGGAAGAGGAGGAAGAAAGTTAACTGTAAGTAAAACATATTTTAGTATTCATTTTAATAGTATTATTTAAGTAGTGCAGGAATTTCATTGCATTTTATAAAACATAATTTTTTCATTTATTTTAAGTGTAATGGGGATACTAATGTAAACAGGTGCTCTTATTTTTTTTTCCTCCCTTCTGTCTTTCTCCTTGTTCAGGTTTATGAAATGTAGGCACTGAAGTGTAAAAAAAATCTGGTTAAAAGAGCATAACAAAAGAAAAAAATTGTGTGATTTTTCTCATTCTTACATCGGGAATGACTGCGTTTAGGCCATTAGCTTAATCTAGTAACACCCTTTAAGAGAAAGACTGTAAATGAAAAATAACATTGAATATTATAAGGCATTTATTTCTAGTAAACAGTTTTGTGTCTGTTCCTATGTCTGTAGCAGACAATCAGATAAAGAGAAATGCTTTCCAAGTGTTTTCCCAGCTGAGAGATCTACAAAGATAAGAAAAAAACGGATAGCACTTGATAGAACTGTACCATGCAAATTAGCATGCATAACCTTTCTTTTAGGTTAACTCAAGTCTATGTATGGCTGTCAGTTTGGAATATTTTTCCTATTAGGAGGATAAAAGGCAAACCAGTAAAAATAAACCCCAGAAGGACAGAAAATCCGGAAAAGATGTTTATTGAATGCTTTTGTTTGGTATAATACAAAACTTCATCAGAACATCTAGTAGAAAAACAAACAAGACAACTGACTCAACACAATTTATATGTGTGTATATATATATATATATATATATATATATATATATATATACACACACATTTCTATCATACATTTAAATGATTAAATAAATAAACAAATAACTACATGAAGCCATCAGCTTTTAACCTAAGAATAGAAACATTCGATACATTCTTATTTAGCTCTGGTTGTTGGGTGGCATTAGTTCTCAATTGCCACCTCAACTCTAATAATTCTAAAAAATCATTTTTAGGACCCCCTCTGTCATTCAAAAATACCTGTTCCAAAATAGTAAAACTAAAATAATGCCCTTCATTTTCCATGATTGAGGCAAGGGCGTTTTTTGCATCCTTCCTTTTAATGTCATAGTAATGCTGATATATTCTCGTTCTTAGTGCATTAATAGTTTTACCTACATAGAAATTTTTACAAAAATTTCACAGGGCAAGATACACCACACCTTTTGTACTACAGGAAAACATCTGTTTATAGAAAAATTTTCCATAATTCGGTATTGAAACACTAGTCCCATCTAAAATGCCTTTACATTGCAAACAAAAACCATATTTCAACATTTTTCCTATCTCCAAACACCCTCTAGTATTCTTCTTCAACATGTTTCTGAAACACAAATCCTTTTTATAAACTATCTTAGGATTTAAACCCATCAGCTCATTAAATTCAGGATCAATATCAAATATATTCCAATTTTGTTGCAAGATTTCACAAATATTATAATTTTTTTATTATAACTAAAGACAACTGCAACAGAAAAACTAGTGTTACGTTCTTTATCATTCTGTTTGTTGGCCATATCGAATGAAGTACCTTTCCCCAGTAGAAGTGATAAAATACCTCTCTGCCTCTTTTTAACCACTTCTTGTAGTAAAGGATGTAAAAAATCATAGGGATAGTTCCTGTATAAAAGCATATCTTCTAATATCTGAATTTCATGAAGAAAATCATCCCAATCTGACACCATTCTTGCAAGACGTACCGCTTGCCCTTTTACTAAGGCCCTTTTTTGATGTATTGGATGAAAGCTGTTGTAATGAAGTAAAGTGTTAGAATAGGTCGGCTTTCTATATAATGTTGTCTTGAAGGCCTGATCTTCTCTCAGCTTTGAAATAGTGATATCTAAAAATTAATAGCCTCTTTATTAAGACTGTGTGTAAAATCAAGGAAGTCTGTACTTTCTTTCAAAAAGGACAAAAAGTGCTGTAATTCTTCCTCACTATTGTCCCAAAATATAAGAAAATCATCAAGGTACCTGCAATAATACTTCCAGTACCCCGAAAAAGTACTATTAAACGCAAACACACTTTCCCAGAATGCTAAGACAATATTTGCAAAAATGGGAGCACAAATGGCTCCCATTGCTACTCCCTTTACTTGTTTAAATAATTGTCACTCAAAAACAAGGACATTTGTATCAAGTATTAATTCCATCAAAGTTCTAAGTGTTAAGATCCAGTCATGTCTAATAATACCTGGGGCAAAAGGAAGAGGAGTACTTATTAATAATGCAGAAGAGCTTAGTGACATTATTCAGAAGCTATTAGAGACGATAGAAATTTCTTCTGAAAATATAGCTAGGAAGTGAGATAAAATTGAAGTGGAGTTTAAAAATATGGTGGAAATAAAAGAAAGGGAGATATGGTTAAGAAGTAACAAGAATTATTTAGAGGGAATGACAAATGTTGAAGTATTGCAAAATAGGGGGAATCTCCCTGAATAAGAAGAGGAGCAACTACAGAATGCTAAACAGTAATAATGGGTTACTTCAATAATGAGTTTAGAAATATTGCTGTTAAGCAGCTGTTTTTTGATAATAACTCTAAAGCACAAGAGCATTTAGCACAATGACTCAGGCAACGGAAATTTGAAAGGGCTGTCAAAGCTTAAGGAGCCTATAGCAAGGAAGATAACAAGGGATCTAGTAGACGTATTAGATATATTTTGGAAATTCTATGAAAGTCTGTATAAAGCAGAGATATATGGAAATCAAAAAAAGTAGATATAGAAGTGTTTATGGAAGCATTAAATATGCCAAGGTTAGAGGCAGACGAGGCTCAGTCACTAATAGTTATGATAGGAGGAGATGAGATAAAAATGGTAATGTATAACCAATCTATACGAAAGTCCCAGGGAATAAATGTCATTCTTGTGGAAGTTTGTAAGCTAGGAGGGAAAAAAACTGATAAAGACCTAGAAGGTTTTGTTTAACAGTATTTTAAGATGAGAAGTACCAACATCCTTGAACAATGCGGTGGTAGCTGTAATACCTAAAGAGTGTAAAGATCCATCAGATCTAATTTTATACAAGCTCATTTCAATGCTAAACCATGTTTATAAAGTGTTTATTTCTATAATGGTTAAACGAATGACAAAATTGATGCCAACATTGATAACTATGGATCAATGTGATTTTGTGGTGCGGAGGTAAACATTTGACAATATTAACAGAACACTGATGATCCAGAGAGAAGCAGAATGTAAGAAAATATCACTGTTGTTGGTGGGTCTTGATGTATAGAAAGTATTTGACAGAGTAAGCTGGGACTTTATAAGCAAAGTAATGTAAGCATTTGCTTTCACTGATAAAATTATAAGATTGATTAGGAGGATATATGAGGGATTGGAGGCAAAAACTGAAGTGGGTGGGGTCCTCTCTGTAAATTTCTTCTTGACCAGAGGAATCAGCCAGGGGTGTCCTCTCTTCCATTTGTTATTTGCCTTATATTTAGAACCATTGTCAAAGAAAATAAGGGAATCAGAAATTCAAGGATGTAATTGGTATGGTACTCAAGAAAAAGCTGACTCTGTTTGCAGATGATATTATTTTATATCTGACAAAACCAGAAAGGCATTCCAGTGCTGTGGAATGCATTGAGACAGTCTTATATCTTTTAGGGATACAAAATTAATGAAGCTAAAACAAAGCCAATAGCAGTAAATTATGTACCCAAACACAAATTATTTCAGCAATATCCATATTTATGGGGACATGATAAATAAAGTATTTAGGAGTACAGATTAAAAATGATTCCGTTGTGGCATCTAAGGATATGTGGGAAGAGGCTAAACAAAAAATATACAAAAACTGAGAAAATGGAAACTGTTATATGGATATTGGTAGTAAGATATAAGCAGTTAAAATGTTTTTAGTCCCTTTAGTCTTATACATAGGTCAGACATAGTTTTATCAACCAGAAGGGAAGTTGTGGATAGCAATTAATAAAGAGCTGAAGAATTTTATCTGGGATGGGAAGATTGCAAGAGTCAAGGGGGATAAGCTTAGTCTTCCAATAGAACAAGGTGGATTTGGATTACTCGATTTGAAGAGGTACTTCCGAGCAATAGAGTTAAGGCTACTATATGTAGCACAAGCAGAAAACTATAATTCAAAGTGGAAAGAGATGATGATGAAACAAGGGGGATGCTCAAGAAATAAGGAAAGACTGGGATTTTGGATGGAGACCTTTAAGAGAATAATCATACAGAATATTATATTCATAAAGTAGTGTAAAGTATTCTAAGATCTAAGCCAACTCAGGAATGGAGAAAGGAGATTCTGTCAATAGGATGACTGCAATTAGGGATACAGACAATAGGCAAGAGGGGGCTGGAATTTATTAGAGAAAACTGGCAAAGAAACCAAAGTATTGGGAGCAAATAACTATATAGAGAGGTATTAGAATGGGAAGACGCCAAGAATTTATTTGGACTGCATGTTAGAGATTGCCTTCACTGTCATGGATTGATATCAGAGTATAGGCAAAGATAAAGAATTAGCGGGGTCCTAAACAAAAGACCATCAATGGTAGAGCTTTTAGTAGAGTCTCGACCAGACGTTGCAGTTAAGAAAGGAATAGTTAGTAGAACATATAAAATATTGCATAATAACTATAAGTATCAATCAGAGGAGGTTAGAAAGGATTGGGAAGAGAGAATGGATAAACAATTCATAAAGAAAAAATGAGGAGATATATGTATATCTTCCAAATATGCAACAAATTCTAGAAGATTTAGGATCTTTGTTTGGAAGCATATACATAGGTATTTTTATACCCCAAGTAGACTCCAAGAATTTTTCCTCAGGTAGACAGCAAATGTTGGAGGTGTGATGGGCACATATTTTCTACAAGCGTAATGAGTTGGCAGACTTTAAAGATTATCTACAGACTGTTCTGTTGGAGATACTGGGTGAGCAAATTGGTGCAACTAAGGAAATTATTTTTTTGAGCTATGATGCAGAATTGGAATTACCTAGACATAGTAAGGCCTTGTTGAGTCTAATTGCAATGACTGCCAAAGAAGCAGTTAATAGAAAATGGAAATCAAAGTCTAAACCAACTTTACTATAAGTAGAGAGGATAGTAACAGAAATACAATGACTGGAATTTGGATCTTTAGAAAAGGGTAGGAGCAAATTACATTGGAAATAAATGGGAATTGTGGGATCAATACACGCAGAGGAGGACTAAGGTTTAAAAGAAGGCAAGATTTGAGTGAACTATGTAATGTGAGACTGACAATGACCAGATATATTATAAGTGATGTATAATGTTTGCAGTTTCAGTTGTGTCAGCATGGTTTGTAATGTGTAATGTTTTTAACTGAAATTGTGTCGGTATGGTGTATTGTCATTTATACAAATGTACGATTGCCTATGTCATACGTGAACATTTAATAAAGATGTTTCTTGTTTAAAAAAAACTGACCCATGTAAATGTAGTATCTCCTTTAGAGATATCACTGTATGGATATTGTAAGGTTCGACTAGAGACATGCCTGGTAGTGTATTGACACGCGTCACTCTGCCTGAACGCTGATGTTACTGAGGTTAAGTTTCACTGTTTGTCTTCAGAGGCATGAACGTGTAGGTACTAGAAGTTTTATAAGATTCTTTTTTAGTAGAGCCGCAGTCAGAATTTTTGCCAAAGGGGGAAATTACTGTTTGCACTTTAAATCCCACATACAGTGCTTCAAAAGTAAACAAATGTAATATCAACAAATCACTTTACATGTTAAATTTTCTCAAAATCAACTTTCTGCTAGTCACCTTGCCATGTATTTTATTTAAATATGCATTATTATCCTATGTGAGTTAGACTTCATACATTTACTAATTACCTGTTGATAGATGTACTGTAGAATACATATTGTTTCTTAATTAAAAGGGCAGGATTAGTACTCATTTAGCCTTCATGGTATTACTTGAAAAACTCTATTTTATATCTTTTCTGAGCCACTCCCTTCAGTTAGTTTGGTTATCACCTCAACATACTTTTGCTTCTTCTCTTTCCTTTGTGCATCTTTCCTTGTTTATTGCAAATCACCTCTCCTAATGTTTCTTTACTCTATGTATTTTAATATTATCATTATTCTACATGACTTACATAACACACGTTATACATATACATCACACCCATAGATATAGTTAATGTCTATATTTCCTTTTCTCTTTACACAGCTCCTCTAGAACTGTATTCTGTATACTATGTATCAACTGAGGATTCTGTAAATAAGTGAGTGCAGGATAGTAGCAATGGGACAAGGGCAAGAAAAGATGAAAAAAATACTTCAACTAATTAATATATTTTCTATGGCCTTTTCCTTTGTATCCTTGGATTTTTTTTTTATTTTGTCTCCCCACAGCATGCTGAAATCAGCCTTTAGTGATCAGACAGCCTATTCATTTCCTGTAGGGTGATGGACAATTAGAGAAGCAACCATTCATGCAACCACTGGGGGTGGGAGGTCTAACTCTCCCCTTTAGTGTCTGATATGGATGCTAGTGTTACTGCACAGGCCTGCATATAAATGTCCTATGTACATGCGAATGAGGACTGCAGTTATTGTTTTGTCAAGTCAAGACATTGTCTTCCATTATGTCTTTTTTACCTGCAAGCCTCTCCATGAATGCACAGAAAGAGTCATTTGGCCACCAATCTCATCCCCTCTGAGTCATGGAACCAACATTTACTTCTGAGTCCTATCCTACCCAGATCAGCCGTTCCAGTGTTCAACCATTAACAGAACTTTGGTTATCTGGGTGGTGGCCAGGCCTTTATCCCCCTATGGCACATAGCTGGGATGATCTTGTGGAAGTTATAATATGCATTTTCACATGCCAACTAAACATAATTAATGTACACACTTCTAGTTTTCTTCCTCTAACTCTAAATTTGCCAAGAATTTACAGTATTGTTTTTGGGTTGATCACATTAGTAATGACCAGCTCAGAAGTACATGCAAACTGTTTAGAGGATTTTCTGCTTTATGTAATCTGTTCCTCTTGTGCCCTTCTGCACTTGGTCTTATGGCTTCCTTCCTATGCTTTTTTCATATGATGTTTTCTCCTACATACAGCATGTCTGATATATCCTCAGAAACCAGTAAGCAATACCACTATCTTTTAGATGTGAATTCATGTGTTGTTCTTCAAGCAAGACACTAAGTGAAATTTAAGAGGTCTTGTAAGAATTGTAACAAGGTTTTTTAGATAGTTAATCTTTGTATGGACAGGACCAGTAATTAAGTGAAGTGAATTATACTTGAGGCTTAAGAAATTGGACATAAATGCATGTTTTTCACTGGACTGTACAGATATAGTATGATCAAACCTATATTAAGTGCTAGGATGTAATTCAAAGCAGATGTGTATGCTGTCACCCATGTAGCTTTGTTTGGATAGCTGCTCATAAAAACTCAGTGAATTCTGAATCAGCAAATTAGAATCAGAGTGCTAAATGGAACAGAAGAATTAGAATTTCATTAAAACTGGAAGCTGCACATAAACATACTTTCTTTTTGCAAGGAGAAATGCCCTTCTTCATCCTCGCCAACATGGACTTGAACCCTTAACCCCACCTAGTTTTTCTGACTCCAGAGTGAAAAAAAATCGGAGAAGAGAACAACTTTATTTATTTGTTTATTTACATTTGTTAACTGGGTAGTGTCTGACTGGGTTGAAGAAAGAAGAAAGGCTCCACAACAAAAAGAACACTATTAAGGTACAAGCAGTTAACTTTGTTTAAGTAGTACATTGCTAACAATATGTAAATGAGCTTAACAAAAATATTATAGCAACACATAACAACAGAAATGCAATATAAACATGCATGTTTCAGGCATACAGGAATACTTTTTGTTTTACAATATATATGAGGTACATAAGTCATGTGGCTTTACAAGCTGAGTCACTTCTGAAAGATCAAAACTGGTCATGTAGTTTTGCAAGTTAGGTCATCTGAAGGAACAAAGATTAGCAAAGAAAAGACAGATAGTGGGATAGCCCTATGTGGGATGAGCACTATTTGAGCTATCATGTGTGAGATGAGTGGGAAAAATAGGAAGAATATTAGATGGGAGCAATACAGGGGCATAGCCAATTATCATTTATATAGTCTTTCAGAGTAGTTTTAAATGTGGGCAGGTTGGGGTTTAGTTATCTGTTGAGGAAGGGTGTTCCAATCTTTGGCTATTATACAGGAGTAGAGGAAGTCTCCGTGATAGTTGTGAGACTGTGTTACTTTTAGCATTAGTTTGTTGGATGACCTGAGGAGTCTACAGTTTGTGTTTGGCTGGACGAGGTTTGATAGAGCTGGGCAGTTAGTAGGGTTGAATATGATTTTATAGGCAAGTGAAAGTTGTTTTAGTAATAATAGGTTGGGAAGTTCTAGCCAGTTGAGTTGTCGGTGAGCAGTGCAGTGGTGTGTTCTTTGGGGTTGGTTGGTGACAAACTTAACAATTCTGTTATAGCAGGAGTCTAGTTTATTTAGGTCAGTTTTGATAGGTTGTAAAAACCTCAAAGCAATATAGGAGGGTCGATACCAAGTGGGATCTTGCAGTGGCTAGTCTAGCTTGTTGTGTAAGGTAAGGTTTAACCCTGTATAGAGCACCTAGTTTAGAGTGGATTTTTTTGATGATCAGACAGATGTGTTTAATTTTAGTGAGTCATCTATGATTACCCCTAGCAGTTTGGTCTGATTGGTGGGTTTGTGGCTGGTGAGGTACTTTTCAATGTCTTGGAATGATGATTGCATTTTGTGTTGGAGTTCTTGTGGGGAGTGAACTGAGCAGATAAGGGAGGAGTCGTCTGTATATTGGATGATGGTGGTATGTTGGTGACAGTATAAAAGTTGTTGGTAAATATTAGGAAGAGGAGGGGCCCAGGTATGGAGCCATGTGGTACGCCCTGTGATGACTGGTAATAGTGGGTAGAGGCTTTTTGCCCATTTAGTCGCCTGATGTTGGTCAGATAGATAACTGTAAAACCATCTTAGGGGTGTGGTATTGTTATTCCAAGTGGCAAGTTTGTTGAGGAGCAGCTGATGGGACACTGTGTCAAAAGCTTTAGCTATATCTAAGAAAATTGCTGAGACTAGTTGTCCTTCATTTTTGAGGTGGTGAATGGGCTCTGTAAAGGTTATGAGGGCTAAGTTAGTACTGTATTCAGGCCTGAAGCCATGCTGGGTGCTGGAGAGTAGTTTGTTGTTAGTGAGGTGATTCATGAGTTGCTGGTGGATACATTTTTGTAGAATTTTGGCAAGGGGGGATAGAATGACAATGGGATAGTAGTTAGTTATACCTTCCCACAAAAAAAAAATAGCAAAACAAAACAAAAATAAATAAAAATAATGTGCAATTATTTCAGTGAACTACATGCAGCCTGTAAGTCAGTGATTTGGGATTATGTAATATCCTTTATCACATTAGTGCAACTGCTGAAATGATAATACTCATAAAACTATGGATGGTACTTTGATGCAAGGTCTTGTAAATAACATAGTTACTTTCTATGTCTTGTCATGACATTTTTATTGAATGTTTGTGTTTAATTCTTACCTTCCCTTCTCCTTTCACTTCTTTCAGATTTCTGGTATCTGATTTAATGCATACCACATATGCCAGGCATACATATCTTCTCATTCTTGCAATGGATGACATTCATCTCCCATTTTAACCTGGGTTTTCTCATAGTAGTATTAAACTCTCCCATAGTCTGAATGCAGTCTGAGAACCTAACTGGTTTAAGGTTTTCATCACATTGTGTTGTGAACTTTTGGATGCATTTGAGATTTCACTGTGTTTATTATACAGATGGTCGTCTGCATGTTGGAAGAAATAGATAGGGATAATAATCTCAGTTTTAATAAAATAGCATCATTGCAAGCCTGCCTCCATAAATAGAACTTTGATTTTATTGTATTCTATACTCAGTTGACATAATAAAAAACTATGTCATTAAATATAAAGACATAAATCATATCTTTACATACTATTCGGCCAAACATACTTATTAACAGCCATAGGCAATACTCATGTCTTACTAAGTTTGCACGTCATATTGTATTACCTCAAGAAATGCATCTGTCTCAGAGTGAATGCATGAAGTTGTTTCAGGAATGGTATTTTTCAAGGAGTTTTTTCTTAGTACATCTTAATAAATGAAAGGGCAAAGATGTGAGGTAGCCATTATGCCACAAAATACCCTAGATAGACATATATTCTTGGATAATTACATGGTATCCATGGAATAATGACAGCTTTAAGGCTTATAAGTAGTATATGTAAATTCACATTTTTTTGTAAGTGGGATAAAGACGTTTTCCTGTTCAACTGTATACATTAAAACTATTCCAGAGACGCTCGGACAGCATTATTAGCCAAATCCACCCAACCACACAGGAACTTTGAAAGCTGCAATAGATTAAATGAAATCTTCACATTCACATCCATAATATTTTTGATAAATGTGCAGGTAAATTAGACATATGTCTCAAGCCAGTCCATAAACACTTTTAAAAATGTCATACGGCAAACATATCAAGCAGACATTATAAGACAGCTAACCTCACCCTAGATAGCTGCAAACTCATCACTGCACCTTCTATGAGCAAATTCTGTCCTGTCTGTCAGAGGCAGGTTGGTCTACTCTCAACTGGCCAATGGCTACAAATTCCTATAACCCATCTCCCAAATACCCCTCTCCTCAATTCTTTGAAATTTTATCAGTATGTACAAAACCTCCAGTCATTACATAAAGCACTCATTAATAACATCAGTGGTAATAATTCATGTGGCAATGAAATTTTGAAAAGTTCATTAGGGCAAAATTGGAAAAAATACATATCCATATTTACATCTTGGAAATGTCTCATTGTTTCAAAAATAATCTAATCCAATAGTATAATGATCAAGCCTCTTTCTAATGCTAAAAAGTATGATATGCAAGGCTTCCTCTTCTAAGTTATTTCTACTTCAAATATACCATTTAAAACAAGAGCTTTTCATAAAGCTGAAGGCTCACAATTTTACTACTGGTAGACAGACACACACAGGCACACACACACACCCACACACGCACACACACGAGTTCATTATAGCTACCATCTCTCAATTCCTGTTTATTTGGGTTTATACATCCATTCAGATTTGACAAGTCTTTAGTATCACAAGCTGCTCATTTACAAAAGTCAAAGTATGTTACTAATTATGACTTTGATTCAGCCAGCTTTTTTATGTAGTCAGTCATTAGTATAGACTAATTAACCCTGAACATTTGTCTTAGTTACACTATCCAGTCAAGCTGGCAAAGGAACAGTAGGACTGAATAATCCTCTCTAATGGGCCTATTTTTTCTTTTTTCTATATACATAACATGAAACACTTAATTTTATTTGTTTTGATGTCTTATTACTATAGTTAGCTGGAAGCAATCACTCGTGTATAACATGTTTTAATTAGTTAAGTTGGAGATTTGTGGTCTGCGTATATCAGATATGTCTGTGACATTGTATTTGTACTGGGTGTTCTACTGTTGGAAAACACAATTTGCAAAGGGCACCTGTGCAAATTAAAACTAGTAAAATGGCTCAATTTGACAAGTTTAGATTTGCCTATAATGTAATGCAACTCTTTACCCAAAAAGCAGGAAGTGAAGAAATCCCTGAATTCCCTGATGTGCCAAAAAGATGCTAAGTAGACTAGTATATGGAAATAACCTACCATACAATACTTTAAAAATCTTACAGTTATGAGGTGCTGAAATAAAAGTCTTATAGTTATGAAGTACTGAAGGTCTGTGTGGTCATGGAGATTAATGCATGACTCCAAAAGGCACCAAAAGTAAACAATGTCCCCAAAAGTCATTAAAAGAAAATGAATATAAATCTGTATAAACATCAGGGAATCACAGATAAGTTATAATTACACAGTGTATGCACAGTGCATTAATTTAACACTACCAGGTAAAACAAAGCCTCGTCAGTATGGCACAAGGCAATATGGTAGGTATACACCAAGCATATATACAGGAAGCATATATACAATATGGACATATCTAATGCTAAAGGAAACCTATAAAAAGCACACATCACATGTAAATGAAGGATGAAATGTGAAAAATGAGTCAATAGTGATATGACCTGCAAAAAGGTGTTCAGCAGGCGGGAAGACATGTCTCTTTACAGTTTTGACCATCACATCTGCTGAGATTGGAAGTACTACCATCAAAGGGTATGCTAATTAATTTAAAACACACATAAACAAGAACGGACAGACAATTTCAATGTGGACATACCAGGATCGTACCCATTCAACAGCCACAGATGAGAAAATTAACACCAAGAGGAATATCTCTGAGATACCTCCAATTATAAAGCTATAGAAGGAAACATTACTCAAGAAAGTGAGCCATGAACCATAAAAAGAAACATTACTGAAGAATTTGAATCACACCAGCTAACAGACACATCTAGGCCAGGCATCTCACAGCAATTGTACAGATGATCAGTGTACCTGTAGTATGGCAAAAGGAAACAAATTTGGAGGGGTGGTGTCTTACTATAACTCACATAGGCCAGAAAATAGGCATGAATACAGGTCATCACAGAATCACATGATAAGTAACTGCTACATATGTGTATCAGACATGACAATGACAGGATAAGTTATATCAGGCACTAGGATATTTACCTAATGAAATGTAAACATGTAAACACCTACCATCCAGCACACAGTATAAGTATGACAAAAACAACTGACACCCTTATCAGATATAACAGTGGTCAGGACAAAAGTACCCATTTTACATGCTCACAGAAATGACCTGCAAATACTTTTTATTTGTCAGTGTACAAGACTCATAGGAGGAGAACTGAGAAGTGTGATGTACTTGGAGGTGGACATTTCAGCTACTTAAAAGAACTCATAATGTGACACTCTATGACATGCTATAGTTTCAAAAGGAAAAAAAGCAAATGCTAAAAGGTACACAGAAAAAAAATCACTTCATGTAATCCATGAAAAATAAATGCTACCTCAATTTTATACTTTGGAAATATCTGTGACGATACCAGGACAGTCAGCATATCCATATGACCTCAACTGAATTGCAGTAACACAGTCAACATACTTTGTGCCCAGATTCCCTTGGACACTCACCATATTCATATTGGTACAAATCAACAGGGGAAGAATACCGATGTAAAGTCACATTAAAAGTTAATGCATGACATCTTGAACTCACATCAATCAGAAACTGACACATGAGAATAACAGCTGTACTGGGATAGCAAGGACTCACAGAAAGTGTGTACTCTGCACAGACCATGACAAATTTTCAGAGGTAGACACATGCACAATGATATCACATAACATAAGCAGTCAGTGTTGCATAACACACAAAAGAGTGAGAGCTGCACATCTTTTGCAGGAGCACATCTAATACTAGGAAATATCTGTTAAGGACTGCAGCACGTCAGTGTTACAGTGCAGACATGTGGAGTACAAGTTTGGGTTTATGTGCCACAACAAGTAGTCCACATTTAAAAGTGCCATTCACCAGTCCATGACCTGACACCACTGTGTTAGGGTGAACACCATAGAAATGTATCTCACACAAACAAATAATGGAGTAGCATGCTGCATTCATTGTCAAGGCACAGTGATATAGAAACACTGCTTTGGTGGGTGGAACAGTCCTGTTGTTACATAATCCCTCCATGTTTCAATGAGGTGGCATCACACAGTAAAGGGAAGTCTACAAAACATGTTGCAGACCTCCAGTGTCATAGAATTAAAGTAGAATCATGATTTACAGACAAATGTAAAGGAATAGGGTATACAGGACACTAAAGTACACATGTTGTAATGGATGTCAGCAATGGATATACGGCTACAACCTCAGATGTTTGCCACAATAATGAAGTTTGCAGCACTACAGGATCCCTTGTTACCAAGCAGTAGATTCAGGGCATCCTTTCACTGCACCAACATCTCCATCCAGCCATGCAGCAATGGTAGCAAGCCCTGTGCAGCTGCCTCTCAAATCTGTTCACACAGTTCATCTCATATATGTGGACAGTGAGCACAGACCAAAGGAGTAAGATAACAGGATCTGCAGGCAAAAATGAGAGCAATGTGGAAGAAAGATACTCAGATAGTGCCAGTAGTAGTAGGAGCAACATGTCTTATAAAAAAATAATCTACAATCGTATTTAGATATGTTATCAACCCTGCACGAATTGCAGAAGGAGTCATTACTGGGCACACTGTGGGTACTGTGAAGAGCACTTTTGGCTGACATCACAGATTGAAACAATACTAATTTCATGAACTTTAATCATACTTTGATGTAGGAATGGGGTCCATTCCCATCATGGTAACATAAACCCAAAAGAGTTGAAGAAATTAAAAAAAAGAAAAGAAAGAAAAGAAAAACTAGTCAATAAAAAAAAAAAACAGCATAAAAGATGTTGAAGAGAAATACAGGCAAAGACATACAGATTTGGAAAATTTTAAAATACAAAAAACAAGAAAATAAAGGCGGAAGTAGACAACAAGATTAGTAATGGAGACATTAAAGAAATAGAAGCTGAAGTTAGGGATTACCTCTGAAGTGAAGGATTTAGTGTAGAAAATCTAACTCTGATAATATCACAGCATGAAAGAAAAATGAGTCCCCAAATTAAAGAGAAACAAGAGAAGTGGAAAGCATCTGATCATTTACCATATGAAAATACTTTGAAGCCTTCAGTAGATGCCGGCACAAAAGCTCAGTTGGAAGTTCACAGCAAAGGAAGAAACAGCAACTATGGCAACTCCAACGCAGTCAGTTTTGTGGAGTGATAGGCCAGTGAGTTTCTATATGAAAGAGCAATGGATGACACAAGATGATGCAGAAGAGAATATGGCACAAGAAGATGTTCTGGAATTTTCTGAAGAATGCCTGCAGGAAAAAAGAGAACAAAAAATATGCCCTTAGTTTAGAAGAAAATGATAGAAGTGGACAGACAAATTAAATCAATAAAAATAGATTACATAAAGTCAATTATTTCCAAAATGTTAGACGTTTGGTTAATATAAATTAAAATAGACTACATTAAAGTAATTAAGACTCAAAATGTTAGAAGTTTGATAAAACAAATAAACACAGTAATCAAGACTGTTCATAGAATTCATGCAATATAAAAGGAGTGAATAGGATATATTAATGTGCAGCTAAATTAATAACAGATAAAGTCTTACCAAAATACACAAGGCAGTAAGGTAAAGGAACAGAAGAAATCAAATGGTGTCATGGAAATATCAAATAGAGAAAACTATAAAGGAATTAAAACAAGAAGTGTTGCTGTCAGAAGAGTACAGAAGAGGGAGAAGGTAAAGAAAAATACCCTAGAAAGACAGACGTGATAAAAGCAATATAGAGTATTAGAGCAGAATAGAGTATATCATAAACTTTTGCATATAATAAACTAAACATATCAGCACAGACAGAAAAACTTAGAAGATATATGGATAAATATAAAGGAAAAGAACAAAATAAGCAATTCATTGATGACCATAAAAGGCTTTCAAGAGAATTGGGAAACAAGGCAAAAGGACTAGAAACACCACCAAAAAAGAAGAAAAAGACACATTTTGGAGAAATATCTATGAAGATCCTGTGGAACATAACAAAGATGCTGAATTGATAGAAAAAGCAAAAGAAAGAATAAGAAGATCAAATCCACAAGACATTGAAACAAAATTAAGAAAAGCTCCTAACTGGAAAACCCCAGTCCCAGATGCAGTACCTAACTTTTGACTAAAAGTATTAACATCTTTGCATAAATATTTAGCCATGAGTAAGAACTAATTATATGCACACCCCATAAAATACCAACCTGGCTATCAACAGGAAAAATGGTACTCCTCCTTATGAGAGAACTTGGCAAGTATCCTAAAACCTATAGACCAATAACTTGCCTTCCAAAGATGTATAAACTGTACACTGGAACTGATGCCGACAGAATTTGTAGTCATTTAGAAGAAAACCCAATCATGGCAATAGAAAAAATGGATAACAAAAATAAAGTCATATGGAAGAAAAATTAATTTTTTTTTGTTAAATAACATCATAATGGATAATTGTAAAAAGGGGAAGAAACTAGGTATGGCATGGATAGACTACAAAAAAAGCATTTGGCATCATCCCACATTCATTGATAACAGAGTGCTTACAGATGTATATGATATGTCCTACATTGATTACTTACATTTCAGTGAAAGTAAAAAACGTGGCAAACTACTTTGCAGTTAAGGCATGACAAAGGCAAATTATTATCTTGGGGTAAAAATTCAGTGGTGATATCCTTGGGTGATTCTTTATCACCACTGCTGTTTTGCATTCCTCCTCAACAAAGAATAGAGGCTCAAAGCAAATTTCACTGCTGCTCCAAAATAGGCCATACACAGGGTTCCTATGCCAGAAAGGGCTCTAGATTTTTCGCCCTGTGTTTAGTCCCCAAAGAAGGGAACACGGGGAGACCAATTTTTTTCATATCTATCCTCCTCAACACTTATCTGACATTCCAAAATGTTGAGTTGACGTTGCAGCAGCTTTTCTGCTGGGGGCAAAGATCATTGGATGTAACTGTGGATCTCAAAGGAGGCCATGTTTCTTTCCTATCATACTAAATCAGATCAGAAGTATCTGCGCTTTCGAAGCTGGGACTTCTCACACTATCAGTTCTGCATTGCCTTATGGCTTATCTACTGCGCAGAGTGTTCCTGTTCTGGAGGCTCCTGAGTCCAGTCTTTCAGCAGGCTAAAATACGAATCTATCCTCTATATTTTGGACGATGATTCTGGCTCAAGGAAGGGAGGAGAGCTTCATCATTTGGAACATGTGGAATATGTGATAGCAGTGCTAAAGATTCTTGGGTATGAACTGAAGTCCAGTCTAGTACCCTCTCAGACTCTCTCAAGCAGGCGTGCTTGACTGTGTGAGACTGAATACAGCAGATGGCAGATTTTAACCCCCCCCTCGATTGCCCACTTATCTCCATCAGCCATCCAGTCCATCAATCATGCAAGGACAGTCCTTCTCAAGTCCAGTTTTCAAGGTTTCTGTTCATGGTCTCTGGCATTCAGATGCCCCAATGCCAAAAAAATGTGGCTATGAGGAAGCTACAATGGTGGGACTGCAAATGTATGGGACACAGCACTGCCAGGGTCTGGGTCTGTCATATTCAAAATTCACCTTGCATTCAAGCTCAGAATTGGTAAACTCAGGAGGTCTCTCAAAACCCGGAGGGAGAGTGTTGAGCCAGAGGCCAGAGTGAGATTAACATAGCATGCCTCAGATGGAAAGTGGATACAAGACCTGAGGTATATTGCATTTTGTATTTGCATTTTTTTATATATATTATATATATATACATATTTTTTATTTTAGTGTAGTTGGTTGTTTAGTTGTGGTCTGGTAGGTACAATTTTGCCCATAACACATTAAGCTTTTTACTTAACAGATTAGGTCATCATTACAAATTGCTTCTCAGAAGACAACTTGCTTAAAGACTTCTCGTCTACTTTTACTATATGACCTCATATGGTATAGTTCATTAGATGAGGAATTAAAAACACAACTACAAGTGGTTAAAACTTTCTCAGATCATGTAAGAAAGTCATTTGGTCTTGATAAGTATGTAAAAGCAATGTTTAAAGCAGGAAAGTTGCACTACCATGAAAATATCTGTCTGGGACAAGAATACCTTATAAAGGAACTTGAGCAGGAGAGAGCATATAAATTTTTGGGAATTGATGAAGGATTGACAGTAAAACAAATAAATGTGAATAAAACTCAGTAGGGAAAACTCATATGACTAAAAGTAGCATTGAAAACAGCATTGATATCTAAAATAAAGTCCAAGCTATAAACCCATTTGCTATTCTTGTTCTAATTTAGAGTTTTGTGGGGATTGACTGCCCCCAAAAAGGTATTGAATTAGTTGGACAGGAAAACAAGAAAAATACTTCAAATAATATATAAAAATCAGTGTATACCAATGTTATATATTCCTTGCTTTGAAGGTGGGATTGGCTTCCTTGAAATTGATTATATGTATATGTATAGATCTGCAATTGTGGGACTGCATACATATCTGCTGAACTTATCAAATCCAAACATAGTGGAAATTTTAAAACATGAGGAGAGGAAGTCTAAGATGACCTCTCTGCTTAGTTAACATTAGTATCCCAATGTCAACTGGGAATAGAAATTAAGTCAGAAGTAGACAAAATTCAAATAGCAACTGAGTGTGCCAAAAAACACAAACTGAAACTGTAAAGAGAAGGATCAGATGAGAAGGAAAGAAATTTAGAAAACCAATAAAAATAGTGGTAAGTGTAGAGATCTCCTGGAAGAACCTCATGTTAATCAGGATTTGATATAGGTATGGTTAAGGAGAGGTGAGCTGAAAGGTTAATAATGTCAGCCCAGGATAGTGCACTATGTATATATTGGTTTACAAAATGCACTGAATGTGTGGGAGAAATTGACAAATGTAGGCTCTGCAAAATAAAAATAAATAAATAAATAAATAAAAAATAAAGAAATTGAAACACATCTTCTCACTTAATGTGATACACTCATGTCAGAGGGGAATGTACACTGCAAGGCACAACAGTATGGCAAGACTGTTGCATAGCTGAGAAGCACTGGAAACATAAATCAAATACCATTATAGAAAATGATGAGGTGTACTTCACATGGGTTAATAGATTATGAGCAGTTCAAAAAAATAGATGTGAAAAAAAAACAGATATTGTAGTCCAGGAAAAAATACAAAAGTAGCATTGATAATTGATATTGCTACACTTAGTGATTCCAGTGTCTTACATACAGAGCGACAGAAAGTCATAACATATGAACATTTGCAGGCAGAAATAAGACCAATGTGGAAGAAACATACCCAGACTAAGTATACATTTCCCGTCCTGTGTGGACATATTGTCCTCAGTAATGTCTGTGACGGTGGTTAATGTTTTTCCCTCTGTTGGCTGGTCTTATCTTTGTGCCCTTATAACCATCTGCTGCAGTGCCTTTTTTCTTGGCATTTGCTGGATGTCAACATCTCTGTCTTGCTGCACACATCTCTCGTGGTTTAATTTCTCTAATTTGTCAGGGTTTCTAATACACTGATGAGAATGGACCTCATTCCTAAGTTAGAGTATGGGTCAAGTTCATGAAGTAGCATTCTAGCAATTCATACACTCAGCTAGGCTTTAATTCCATGTTCCCCCTTCCTTATCAAGTTTTAAAGTTTTCCTGTTTTTCAAATTTTGCCCCTCTGAGTATTAGGTAGTTGAACTAAACCAATATTTTTTTTGTCCATTACCAACAGACTTTAACACTTTTCAAATTAATAGAAAATCTAGACAAAATTAACATACTCAGAGCTGTGGCTGGTTCATTTAGCATTCAGAGCTTTTCCCAGATCTGATGGAAAAATAAATAAAATAAAATAAAATAAGGGATCCAGAATCTGTCTGGCACTCCTATATCTCAGGAGCTAGCCAGTTTCCTATCCTCAACCCTAAACTGCAAGCTGAAGAACAAAAAATAAAAAAAGAAAAAAGAATTGCTTCTGCCTTTAAAACTATAATATGCCCATACAGAAACATGTATCAGTCCTGCACTGTGAATCAATCAGCATCTCTAAGTCACAGCCCTAACACCTTGCGTCCAGGGCAGCTGTCCCTTTGAATCACTAGTTCTGCTGCTGAACCTACTCAAGGTAATTTGCTATTCTATGGTGACACTAACACAAGAGTAATTGATCCCAGGCACATCAAAGTAACTGTATGTAAAAAGACAGGTATTAATCAAAGAACAGTATTATGAATCTGTTGTCAGCACTGTAGTCTCAAAGTGCTTAAGTCTTCATTTCCATTTCATTTTCCAGCTGAGGCACTTTCTTTGTAGAGTCTGCATGTCTTTTCTTTATCTACTTGGGTTCTGTGCAGGGGTTCCCACATACTTTCACATTTGAATAAAATGCAGGGAAGTGAATAGGAATGTTCAAATTGCCCCTAGTGATATGTGCTATGTGTTTCCACAGTGAAGTGTGTGTTTGTGTGTTATTTGTAACAGTTTAGCAGGTATTGAGATAAATGAATTAGTAATTATCAGGCATGTTTATATAAGGTTTTGTGGCATAATGCACAATTAAGGTAATGTAATAATGAAGATAATGAGAAAGGTTAAAGGGACATGATTATGCATTTTTGTTGAGTCTGCTAAAGTAAACAGATTCCTAATCTGCAAATTGCAAGCTTTTTGATCACATTGATTTACCTGCTTCAGTCTTCTAAATGCACAAAACACTATGGTTGCATTTTGATAGTGAATTCAGGGTACTAGTAACACCCATAAAGTAGCATTCTGGCAACTAGTACATATTCAAATAACTGTGATTACACCCAGCTAAGCTTTAATTCCTTGTTCCCCTTTACCAAATTTTCCTGTTTTTCAGTTTTTCCCTCCCTGAGTATTTTTTAACAACTTTATTGAATTATCACTTGCGACATAGTTGAAGTAAATCAGTATGTTTGTTGTTGTTGCTGTTCATTGCCAACAGACTTTAACAATTTTGAAATTAATAGAAAATTTTAACAAAATGCAGTTAAAGCACTCAGAGCCATGGATGGTTCATTTAGAATTCAGAACTTTTTACCAGATTTGATAGATAAATAAATAAATAAAATAATGCATCCTGTCCTATGCATGCTGTTGTGCAGAGTATAGAGAGATGGAGACCTGACTTCATCCCATTTGATAAAGTCTGATGTAAACGTACAGATGCTCGGGGAGACAGAGTGGGAGAGAAGTAGAGGTACTACCTTATCATCTATCCCAAGGGGGAGGTTGAGGTGGCATGCAAGTGGTATGCATCCTATTAATGCTAATGGGGACCTTACAAGATCTGGCCACTTAGAGGTTGAAAGGCAAGGTTTCAGGAGGTGCTACAGTGTATGCAGAAGTGGGTAACAGCACTGCACCCATTGTTTGCCTTCCCTTGATAAGTGATGCAGCAGCAACAGCGCCATACATAGAAGCTGCTAACGTAAAACAAAAATATCCTAATCTCTCAATCACTTGTTGTCAAATAGTGAATAAATGGCCGGAGTTGTGGTAGACTGTCAGTGGGTATGGGCATCCTAACAATCTAAGAGATGCATCCTGCAAAACTGAACACAGCAGCTGCACAAGCTACAGTTTCAGGGTGCAGCCAATTAAAATAAACTACATTTGGAGAAAGATAACCTTAGGGAAATAGAATTGCAGAGATAATGGTCAGCCATTTAATAGACAATCACATTTGTGCATGTTTCTTCAAGCCAGTCAACAAAAAAAGCACATTGGTATCTGAGAATGATATTAGGTTTATGAGTAGTGAGGGCTGCTGTAAACAGTTGCAGAAAAAGAGCACTGCTATAACCAACAGGGAGCTGGGCATGGAAGAGAACAGCAGTGCTAACAATAATTTCTATAATTTCTATTCAGTGTAAAATCTGCTAGTGCAAATCAAACATAGAGCTCCTTGAGTAATGTTCTGTTAGTTAAATTGCAGAGGAAAAGGGGAGAAAGGAGGTGATATAATAACTGTCTGCACATGATCAGGAGCAAAGAACGTATAAAGTTTGCAGTACAAAAATCATGGTGGCAAGTATGTAAGAATACCGTGTAGCCAACGTGCTCTGCTGATCCTTATGTTTTGGTATATTTAGTTATCAACAGTGATAGATGCCATGGATGAAGTATATCTATCCAAGGGTGTGTTGTTACAGTTAATAATAAATGCAACCTTCTCTGCCTACTATATGTGCATCATATGGACACATAATGGAAAGGGGTGTGTGTTTGATGAATTATGTTAATATATGTGTATTTATATGCATATACATATACACACGCACACACATGCGCATGCATGTATACACACATATCTATATGCACACACATGGATTTATGTATATGCAAATATCTATATACTCTTTTAAGTAGAATGGTTTGAGACAAACCATGTTGTATCTGGACTCAGCTTTTTGACATATAAATCATTGTTATTGATAACTAACAGAAACAAAATGCAGTTCTTTTTTTCTGTCTTTTTTAATTGCTCTGTCCTTCAGATCAAAGACAATGTCTGTTCTTCCTGCTTTCAGTTGGCAAATTATCTCCACAGTCCCCAATGAGCTTGTCCAGTTCTTGGTGAAAGACAGGTATTATGAAGCAAGTCAACTTGCTGGTTCTATGTGTGGCCTTTTCTCACCCCTGGAGATCACCCTCCTCCCTTGTAGTGGCTTTACTGAGCTCTGCCATAGCTGCCTTCTAAGAGAAAGCACGCTCCTCATGCTGGATTCTCCTCAACTTACTGAGTGATTGGCTAAAGCTTCATGGGCTGAACACCTCGTGCTCCTGTTAAGTTTTTCCCAGAAAGAACAGTAAATTATTCTCCTGCCTTGTATCATGGTTCAGACAATGTACAAATTAGTTAAAGTTACATTTTTGGATATATTGGTTTTATAGGTATAAGGAGAAAACACATACTTTGACTCAAGAGCTGACAATAAAGAATTTGGGATTTGACCTGGTTGCATTTTTCTTTATTGGGTACAGTTAATGTAGTAAAAGCATACTGACTTCCTTAAATACTATTTCCATTGCAATATTTTGTGAGAATGGCACCAGTGTCTTGCTCCAAAGTTTTAAAAAGGATTTTTTTCAGGCATTGCTGTTGTAAATTCCATGGAGTGTGGCCATTAGACTTACTGGAGAGCAATGCCTACTTGGTATTTTTTTTATTTGCCAGTCTAGTCTATTAGAGATTCAGTACTCAACCACTGTTTTTTTTTTTTTTTTTTTGGAAATCAGAGATTTTATAAATAAGGAAAGTTGTTAGCCTATCAGACATATTTACCATGCAACAGCCCACAATTCTATTTTATTAAAATGCAAATCTCTCTTTTTGGGCATCTGTAGGTTGTATGTTAAATTCCTTTGCAGTTGGTTAAATTAAGTTTGGGAAGTTTCTCATCCAAGATCAGAATTTTGTTCCCGCATTTGAAAGATTCTAAGAGAACTTGAGTCTTACACAGTAAGTAATAAAACATTTCTTTATTATTTTTCAAAATAGGTAATCTTTTATGGAATGAAATGCTATAATCATTCCTTAAACAAACAAGAATTAGAAGTCATGTACATTTTTTTCTCTTGCAGGTATAAAATTAAAGAATCTTAAGAAACTAGAATTGCTACATGAGCAAAACAGAAATAAGGGCTTATCTCTTGAGAAACAATAAACAATGTTGTTAAAATGCATTTCATCCATTTGGGTGAAGACATTTTAATACTCACCCTCTTAGAATTGTCTGTGAAAGATGTGTCATTTCAGTAAAGAATAATGGCATACAATCATTTTACCCCAAATGCATTGCCTGCAAGGGGCGAGAAGTTGCTGGATTACATATAATGGCATTTTATGGGGCAGAATGTTAGTAGGTTCCATATGATGGCATTGTAAGGGACAATATATTGGTGGATTGCATATGATGACATATGATGACATTGTAAGGGGCAAGATGTTGGTATTTATTTATTTATTTTAAGTTTGTTGACCGGGTTTGTCCAACTGCCCGTTTTCAGTGGAGGCCCAAGGAGAAAAGCTCCAACAGGAAAATAGAAATTTTACATATTGAATACATATAGAATACATTCATCAGTACCATAGATTACTGCATTACAGTGCCACATATTACATACATCAGTACCATACATTATTGCATTACAGTGTCATACATTAAACTGTGTCAAGTAAAATACATAGAAATACATTCATCAGAGGGATACATTCATAATTGCATATTATATACATAATAGTGCAATAGTTACATAGCTGAAATATGTTACTAGTTATATTTGTACAGTGATGTACCAAGAGGAGAAGATAAAGTAGTAAGTTTGTTTACTGAAGGGAAGGAAGAGAGAAGAGAAGTAGAAGGTTATAGGGGAGTGTTTACGGGGGATAATTACATTGGCAAGACCATTTTTCATGAAGGTATTTTTTGTAGCGGTTTTGAATTGATTGGGATGTTCAAGGGATCTTATATCTAGTGGTAGGCTATTCCAGGCCTTGGAAGGGTTAAAGCTATAGACTAGGTGACCCATGTTTGGTCCTTGGTTTGTAGATTTTTAGTAGGCCTTGTTCAGAACTGCAAAGTAATCTAGTGGGTAGGTGATGAGAGATTAGAGATGAGATAGTTGGACAGAAAGAAGGTTTGTAGAGAATGACGTGAATAATCTGAAACTGATTATACTGAAGCAGGTTAGGTAATTCTAGCCAATTTAGTTCTTTTAGTGAGAGACAGTCATGGGACTTGTAAGAATTTTGGGCAGCAAATCTGGCAATCCTGTTATAAGTTGTTTCTAACTTGTTTAGTAGTCCAGCGTTGAGGCTGTTGAGAATTTGGGAGCTATAGGGTAAAGTGGTAAGAGGTAGGCATTTGAAAGGGTTAGTTTTGCTGTTTTGGTAAGATATTTTTTGTTTCTATAGAGGAGACCTAGCTTGAGATGTGTTTTTTGGATGCAATTATTGACGTGTAAATCAAAGGTTAGTTTATCATCAATAGTAACACCTAAGAGTTTTGTATTGGTGTCCACCTGTATTTTAGTATTATTTTGTGACAATATGGAGAAGGAAGACTTTATGCGGCTAAGGTTTTTAGGGAGAAAGAGTAGTAATTTGGTTTTCTTTGGATTAAGGATAAGTTGATTTTCAGATAGCCAGTTTTCTACAGAGTTAAAAGAGGACTGTGTGCATGGTTTTAGTTGAGTTGGTGATTCGGCAATAGTGATAAGTGTAGAATTATCTGCATATTGTATTGGTGAGGATCCAGGACATGAAGAGTAGAGAAGGTTGGTAAAGATGTTAAAAAGAAGTGGCCCAAGGATGGAGCCTTGTGGAACACCCATTTTAACAGGAAGAAGAGGGGAGAAAGCTGAGAGCCATTTTCACTGATTGGGAGTCTATCAGAGAGATAGCTGTTAAACCAAGATATGGTGGATGGAGAGAAGTGTAAGTTTGCTAGTTTAAGGAGAAGGAGTTTATGAGAAACTGTATCAAAGGCTTTAGAGAGGTCATTGAAGAGACAGGAAATAAGTTTGTTACTGTCTCTAGCTAGTGATATAGAGTTTAGGAAAGACAGGAGAGCTGTAGTAGTGCTGTGCATGGGATGGAAGCCATGTTGGGTAGGTGTGAGTAGATTTTCTTGCAGAAGGTAGTGTAAGACTTGATTGTGTATACATTTTTCCAGAATTGTGGAGAGTGGTGAGAGTATGGCTATGGGTCTAAAATTAGTTATATCTATGGAGTTTCCTCCTTTGTGTATTGTAAGGATGTAAAATTGCTTCCAGATGGAAGGGAATGTGGATTCCGTGATAGAGCAGTTTATTAGAATAGAAAGTGGGAAAGCAAGAACATCAGCAGCAGCCTGAAGGAATATGGAGGTAATGTTGTCTATGGATGTGGAGCAAGGTTTTAATTTAGATAGAGTTTTAATATAGTTAGTGGAGACAGGTTTGAGGGAGAAGGTAGTGGTAGGGTTACTATTGATGGAAGAGTTTGAGTTATTAGGTCTATTATTGGTGGGATGGTTTATGTCTTGATTTAGTAATTTGGATATTGAGTCTATAAAGTAGTTGTTGAATATGTGTTTTGTCAGGATGAGGGTTAGGGGAGACTAGCGCACCTGAGTGTAGTGAAGGTGGTGATATCGCCAGATCAAGAATTTGTGGGAAAGAAATTATCAACTTACTGAAACAGTAATATGAATTCATACTGATTCACTGTGTGATGCCTTTATTTTCAGGTTTTATGTTCAGACTTGTTGCCATTGTATAAAAACTCAATGTGCTTGACTTTTTCATGATGGTTATTACATTAAAAATGTTTTTACAGCATTTGAAATCAGAACTGTAAATCCATATCCAGATCAGGACTGTAGGTATCATTTCACTGAAACTTCGGCATACAAGATGGACTATTGAAATCATAATTAGCAAGATTTATCTACACGATCCATTTAGTTTATAGTTGGATATCTCCCGATCCCCAAGTTTTTATTTTCTGTATACAATGCATTGTATTTCTGTTTTTACCATATGATTTCATCTTGACTTTCCATCTGTTTTTTATGAGAATTTAAGACCAGAATTCTTTCTTGGGCATAATAAGAAATGAAAAAAGCAAAACATGTTATCTTTTAAATAATATCACTAATGCATGAATAAAATATATGTATACAAAATACTAAAATTTAGTTTGCAACCTTTCCAAGTATGTTTTATTTCATCCTTGTCATCTACTGTTATCATTTTTTGCAGCTAGATGGGAGAGAAATGGAGGTAGTGGGAGATATTATTTTCCTGGTATGAAAAACTGTCTGCAGTTCCTTCTTCGGAAACTTCCATATTAGATCTGTAGTGTGCAAAAACAACTTTCACATTTGAAATGCGAGCATTCTGAGATATTGATAAAAATTGTCAAAGGGGCATATGTCTAGGTAATCAAATGAGTCTTTAAAGTGAATTGTTTCCGAGCTTTTTAAAATAATCAATCATTTTATGGAATTTCTGAAATGTTACAGAATAGTTGTACTTCAATTTCTGGTAACAAAATCAGTTACCACCAACTGTTCATGTTAAGGACATTGTATAACTTTGTGTGCTTCTGAACCACTGTTATGTAGAGATGCTGCCATGGGAAGCTCACATATTCAGAATCCGTTTGATTTTCTTTGTGATTAAACATATTTTTTCAGTCTTTGATATTAATGTCATACTAATACAGCACATTTCAGGGATTTCAGGGATTATTTGGAAAGAGGTGCTGTCAATGACATTAGGCCTAGGTGTTGTGTGACACAAAGCAGAGGTCATTGAGATTTATATACTGCAGATACTTCACACAGGTTCATTACTTGAATGATACATGTGGACTTACATACTTGTGCTGTGGGGTAATGTGGCATGAAGAAAAAAGCCATATTCCTACATTCTCCTGCATCCGTTCATTGAATATGGGGAGTGCATCAACAGAGCTGAAGTCTACTTCCTAGGAATAATTAATAGATATTTCCTTAAAAATATAGATAATAGATTTTACAGAACAGCATTGCTGCTCTGTTTATGTTTCAGGCTATGTCAGTGAAATATGAATAACTGATATTATGGTTAAATTGATCCATAAGTCTATGAAGTTTTGGACATAACAGCACCGAAATATCTTCACAGATAAACGTAAATGCCTATGAAATATGCCTCCTCTTCCTGTAAATGAAGTCACACCAGACAAAGTATTGCATTGCTAACTAATATAAGCAGGTATGCCTGCACACAATTTATACATATAGCACAGAAATTCCATGTCATGTGTACTGCACAGAGCTTATTGTTGTATGCTTTTAGACAGCTGTCTTGTGTAACTTTTAAAGACCTGGTATCTTGTATAATTTACACAGCATAAATATAATCAAGCTGTGTCCCATGTGTATGTGTGGAATTTTTAAATACATTTGTTAACTGGGTAAGCCCATTGGACACAAGCTTTACTTTTAGAGCAACCTGGGAGCGCAGTCTGGTCAAAAGACTTGCTCAGGGTTACACAGTATGTAAACAGAGGTGGGCAGCATCAAATGTGTACTCCTGGCTATAGGAAACAGCTCATTGACAGCTCAGAGCCTTAGTCTGCTGCATTAGCTGTCATACTGTCTTATGCTTACAACACAGATGCCATGAGCCCCGTAATGGGACTCAGCTTTGAGCCTTCTTATAACAGTGCAACATAAGTCAGGATTGAAAAGCCACCTGTCCAAGACCAATTCTGCATGGTACCTGGGAGTCTTAACTAGAGGACATAGTTATGAGTATAAGTGACACATATACATTGCAGTTTATGAATTCAAACAGAGTTTGCATTGTTTTGTATCTATATATATATATATATATATATATATATATATATATATATATATATATATAGATATAGATATATAAAATGTGTTGACTGATATTTTCTGCAATGCCGTAATTAGACATCTTTTTTGAAGACTACACCACCTCCTGTAGAACATCATTATACATCCTAACTGGTATGGCTGACATGAGAATATTACTGAGCAACAAATACACTGCAAATAAAGGTTCTACAGAATCAGTGCATTGTGCCACAGCCTGTTTAATTCTGGACTGATCCTCATGCTTCTTTTTTATCTATACCTATTTCCACCTTCAATATCATGAGATTGAACTGGAGTGACATGGACTAGAGGTGAAGTTAATAATGTATTGGCGAAGTTGTACTGCTCCATGAAATTGTTGGTGTTATCAAGAGATGTTGTGCTCTTGTAGCTCTGATTTCTTTCTTTTTTGTACTGAATGTATAACCTGCACATATATAGCTACAACAATACAGGTTTTTATTAATGCTTCTTTTGCACTACATGCATGTATCAAAGTATATTGTAAATTGTTGAAGTTTGTTTAGTATAGCGTCTGCCTGCATAGTTTTGTAACTCTCCTTGGCTATTAGCAGTAGTGCATATCTAATTCCACATAGACTCAACAACCTCCTGTTTAAACACAGCATTCACTTTCCCATGTAAATATGCCAATCACTATGACCTTCACCAAGATGGAGGACAATATGGATTGCATAATTTATTAATGCTATGCAAAGCTAAATGAAGGCAATTGAGATGGAAATCTGTATTAAGAGAAGTTTCTGTCAAACCAAGTCATTACACCTGCAGACTGCATATTAAGGAAAAAGTCAAAGAATTCATAAACGATTGTAATGATTCATATGAGACATATGCTGAATAATACCTTATGTAAAGTTTCAGACGGTCGTATTCACTGCATCATAGGAAAATAATAAAGATAGCCTTACTAAGATGGAAGTCACAGATAACACAGAAATTAGACTGAGAGTTGTTTCTTTTACTACATACAAGACATATGCCAATAAATTCAGTGGTTTTCCACAGTCGTGACACTATATTTTCATGCTTAGCATTATGGACAGTTTGCATATTCTGTGTGTCATATTTAACTGTATAATTTCATGCCCAATGATATTAATGCAAACTTAACGCTTTGAAATGGAAGTGGTTGTTCTCAAGAAATGCAATCATTTGAGGTAAACCTTGAGGCAGCCTAAGGCATCTTTTTAGGAGTAAAAATCTGTCTAGCACAAGTTGGCATGTAATAATTTTTTGTGACATATTTATGGGATCTGCAAGTTGTATACTGTGTGCTGATAGTTTATAGTTCAATGTTGTGTGCTGAAGGTGTATGTTAACACAGTATAACCAAAATATATCAGTCATGTCACATGTTGTGAGAGTAATGTTTCCTGTTAATATAATTTTAGAACTACAGAGTCAGAGATGGTGTTTGTTGCCCTTTGTAAACTGCAGGAATGGGAAAATATGTTAGAATTTGAATAAAACCAGTTAACAATGTATTCTTTATTGTAATTTATCCCAAATGTCTCACAAAAGTAAGGAGTATCTGGCATTTTAAAAACCTAATTTACCAGTTCTTGGAAACATAAAAACCTAGCTATGATCTAAGTGAAAGAGTATTCTTCATTACTTCTGTTCTCCGTTTATGCCTTGTAAACACATACATGGATTTATGAATTCTTGTTTTTATATCTCTGCATTTGGTATTTTGTAACTTTTGCGATTGTTGAACATTGACATGGTTAATGAAGTATATTTTGAATAAAGTTTCTTCTGTTAAACATAAAAAACTTCATTTCCTGACCTTCTATTATTTCCATACAATGCAGGTAGTATTCTGACCTTTACTCAGTATAATCACTGTACATCATATTAAATCATTTTAATGATATGCTTCAGAGGATTAATCTTTCTGTCTCAGATTCTGGTGCTGAGTGTCATTTCTAAGGCATAACTCTGGCTATGCAACTGGCTTATTCAAATGTCAGGTAGCAATATGCTTGCTAATTCATAAGCAATAATCATCACAGTGTTACTCTGCTAATATATCAGTGAATTAACCCTGACAGAATAACTTACTTGTACAAAAGTACAAAAAGCAGAATAAGATACACACACACACACACACACACAGATATATATATATATATATATATATATATATATATATATATATATATATATATATATATGTATAGATATAGACATAGATATATAGATATAGATAAATATATTGATATATAGATAGATACGTTTGGGTAGGCTTACCCCTCTGCAGACAAACATCTGAAGTTAATTTTTTTGGACATCATTTTTTGATATTTCTGGTGCTGGAGGTTTTGCTGTTTAGTTTTCCATAGTAGAACTGAAAATCAAATCTTTACACCTTTGTGCTGTATCTATCACATATAAAATATGACCCAATACTAATGGATTTACTCCACATCAGCAAGTCAAATGGCACCAAAAATAATTGGTCTAGAGATCTAAACCTCTTCAGCAACATCAGCAGAACAGTTTGGAGGGACAGGTATACCCAATAGTGGATACTGGTGTCCTGGAACAGACTCCCCAGCCACATAAAACAAAACTCATCCCTGTTCATGTGCATGTACAACTTGGATCTATGGATGGGAAACAGAAAATTTACCCCAGAACTTCCCCCCTGTAGTATTAATGGACAGAGGCCATTCCTAAATGCATTATCCCATGCATGGTCCCCGCAAATTATTTTTACATTTTTGCACTATGTGGTAATTTCAAAAAGAGAAATGATACCCTACACTCATATTTACATTGTTTTCTAAATGTTTTATGTAAAGATATTCCCTTACAGAACATCTCTGATTTCCTTTATACTATGTTTTTTCCCAGATGACCTGTATTGACAAAGACTTATTTGCTAATATTTAATGAGTTTGTATTAATGTTCTTTGTTTCATATTCTTATTGTGCTGGTCATGAATGAAAACAGTTTTGGACAAGCTCTCCTATCTGATCAACAGATAAACAAATAAATTATAGACTAAACTAGGTACGTGAACTGCACCACTGGAGAGCTTTTCATCTAGCACAAGGTATAATAGCAAGGTTAAATGCAATAATACTGTCACAGTTTACAGAAGGCTGTCTAACTGCAGGTTTCAAGTAGAAAAATGAAATGTCTGAAAACATCCACAGGAATCCTAGAGAACATGCAAACTCTACCAATCATTAACTAAAGAACAGAATTTCCTGGACTCAAGCTGTGTGTCATAAACATTAATCTCCCAGCCACTTGTCATCCTACCATTTCTCAGTTGAAGTCGTCATACTAAATATTAAACTCTAGTCAGAGGACCATTGCGCATTAGTAGCAATTAAAATACAATTAAAATATGAAAGATATCACTTCCCTTAATGTTACAAGATAAGTCAGGTGTGACTTTCAACTTGATCAAAATTTCAAGGATTGATACAGTGTCAAGCCAAATTAATACATGTAGGCAACATCTCTTGAGTTATTGTTAAGGATTTCCAAGTGTATGTAGAAGGATGATTTTTGTTGTTTATTGTTTATTTTCAGCTTGAAGTATGCCACAGTGAGGTCATTTTTCAGGATTAGGTATTAAGAGAGGACTTTGATTGGTCCCTACTGCTGGAGATACAGTTAAACTCATTTCAACATGCCAGGAACAATCTTTTAGGAAATCATAGCAGTAAGTGAAGCAATGTCAGAGCTAAAATGAGGTACTTTATTTTTTAGTAAGGAATGAGCAAGATTTTCTAGAATTTTATTTCTAAATGATAGGCTTAGGAAACTACAGTTCCGACTTCAGTGTACTATGAATCTGATATGGATGTAAAGAAATGTTAGAGCATACTAGCATACGGTACTTCAGAAGATATGTGCCCCTCAGTATTTTACAGGTCCATGGTACCACATACTGTATAAGGATGCCACATGTCTGTGGGGTAGTAAGATAATGAAATGCTTTGATTCCTTTCATATATCTCCGCAAAGAAAGCAGACAAGGTAGCTTAGATGTGCAACAACAGGCGTTTTTCATTTGCAAGGAACTTATGATGATTCTGTTTGGGTAAATCTATATCCATTAAAATCAGTTATGTTGGGCGTCATGAAGCATAGTTCATTAGCAGATGCACCTCTAGGTAACAGAGAAGAAATACAGCTGTGCAACCACAGTGAAGGGTGACAACAATTATGTACTATTGAAATAGTGAAACATATTTCATTATAGTTCTTGGCAAAACAAACTCAAGAAGCTTCCATCTTCTCTGTCCCTCCATATTTAGGATGCATTTACTTTAAAAAAATGAAACACTACTAGCAGTCCTACCACACAGAGACAGGTTCAAAGTCTGTTTCTACTTTTACAGACCCATGGAAAAAAAACATGCAAGAAACTAAAAAGCTTGCTTTTATATTAAGTTATAGACGAAGACTAGGCAAACATGGCATTTTACCAGGCTTCAACTGGCCCTCCATTCCCCTATGAGACTTGAGTGGTAGGAAGCCAGCTAGCTTGCCAGTCCTGTGGTCCAGGACAGAGGTCAAAAACACTTCCTCCCAAGGGGGAGTCCGTCTTCACATATCAATATCCCCTTGACTATATTAAGCAAATGCACAACACTATAGGTTATGAAATTCCCTTTTCATCTTTTTCTAAAATTAACTGTAATGGAATGAATTTAATGAAAGAGTACAAAAATATGTTGAGCTGTGATTCATTTACAATTGCCTTATGTGTTAGTACATTGATGACTATGGTTAGTAGGCTATTAAAGTTATATATGTGAAAACAGTGGAGCAAATTATCATAAAAAAAACCCTCAGGTTTGAAGGAAGAAATTCTATTTTACAAAATGAAGAATGAAAATACTCTCTGTGTTGTACAGTAACTTACACAGGGCTGGGAAGATAAAAAAAAGATGTAAGGCATATTATTGCTTGAAAAATAATTAGAGTCTACTATTTGGAAGCTGGTTTTATGCAGCTTTATACTATAGAAATATCTCTGGCTTCTTCTGGTCTCAGGAGAAGATTGCCGTACTATTGCTTTTTATAAACCACTGAAAGATAAGTGGACATTGGTATACCTGTATGCATATAATGACACTTTTTTTAAAGGAAACTTCCACAGTGTTAAGCTCTACAGTTATCACTTTTGTAATCTCAGACCTATCACTTAATTAGTAGTGAGTTGAAGATTATTGTCATTGTCCTCATTGGTTATCTTTATCCTTTATTTTGCCTCAGATTGACCATTCACATCTGGAGTTTCTGAAAGTACTATTACGATTAAGTGAAGTGTAACTTGCAAACTTCAATTTTGTTAGGTGAGCTCATCAGATATGCGAATTGTGAAACTTCTTTACTTTGCATGACTGCACTGTAAGTTCATAGCTGGAAGACACCTTTTCACACATGTTAAGACTTTCTCTCCTATCCCACTTGTGTAACCATGGAGTAAGAAGGGTATAATGTCAAAGTACACTCTAGGGGGGACAGGGTATGCCTTACCTAAAATACTTTTTTAATAGTTGTCACCCACAGTTTTACTGGGAGCCATGGTGTTTGATGACCTTGACTAGGCCAATTTGCTAATAGCTAATTTGGAGGAGACAAGTCAGGGAGTAGCCATATGAAAAGAGTAGCTCTAGTATGGGTAATGTATGATTATGTCTTAACACATTATTAGCAGAACTTTACTTGCCATCAAACTGTAATTATGGAGTTTCTTATGCTGAATTCATGTAAGCATTTGCTAAATTGGCCTTATTTACACTTTTTCAGAGACTAGGGTATTGCTCAAAATTGCTAAGATGACTCACGTTACTGTACAATAAGTAGATGATACAGATGATAGCCAATGAATGTAGTTCTTCCCTTTCCCATTTAGGCTGGGTGACCAAGCAGGGGTGTCTTCTTTCTCCTTTGCTGCATTTGGTAATGATCAAGATTTACATACACTTCCCCTTGTGTTCTTTTCTGATCTGGTCTGTGAAACTCTCGAAAAGACATGTTTATATGCAGATGTCTATGCAGCAGCTTTAGTGCAACTTCTGCAGATTCTCCTAGCTTGACTGCAATTTCTAGGTTATTACAGTGTTTATCTCGTATTAAATACAGAACAGTCAGGTATCTTGTTTTATTCTCTATTTGTTAGCAAAGGACTTTTGGTCATGACAGCGTTTTCAGTTGTGTATTTGGGATCAGCTATCACATGAGAATCAGAGGGACTTATCAAATGTACTCATCCATAACAGAAAAGGTTAAATTTATTTTACCTGACTCAAAGCACCTGCTGCATTTTTGTCTAGGATGCTGTTGTTAAGATGATAATCATCTTATATGTGTGAAAGGTCATGCCACATCTCCAGTCCCCTGATGTTTTCTGCACATTCTTAAATGGCACTCATTAAGCATGAGCTTTGCATTAATAGACTCCCCATCCCAAAGAAATGACCCATTCATTCAAGAGAGGCAAGAGCTGGCCATCTCATTCTTAGACCTTGGGATGAGACGTACTGTTATTTCATTCTGTCATTTGGGTGAGAGCCTTTCAACAAATTCACTCTCCACTGAAGCAAACATTGGGTGTGGAGGTGGGTCATCAATATGATGTAAGCAGTCCTTACTTAATAATCCATCTGACTTATTTGGTAGCTGATGACTATAATAATGGTCATGGCTCAAGAATTCTCCTTACGAGCAGCCCTTTTCCTGCCCTTAGATTATCTTCTGGCTTATGTGGCACACAACACCCACCCCATATATGCTATCCCTAGAACCTCAGACCTCCAGTTGAGGTCAGTGATATAGTGTATTCAGTGTCTCCCCCCCACCCCCATGAATGGATTAGTCAGTATTGGCCGTTCACTCCTACCCTCACTTGCAGATGTCCTTCCGGTACCTAGGATCCTAGTCAAAGCTGAGTTATGTCAACTATAATCATGGTAATAAGGGGAGGTTGGCAAAATGATTAAGGTGTTTGCCTTACCAGACAGAAGGTACAGGGTTTGATTTTCACATGGGGTAATTGGCTAGGCTTAAAATGGCTCACAAATGCAATTAGCCTAGTAATAATCTATGAACCTATGACCTTATCTCTCTCTCTGCAGCACAGGGTCATGGAAAATCTAGAGATTTGGATTTCACATATTTGCAGCACTATCAGTTATCCTTTCCTGTGATTAATTTTTGGGGTAACATATTTATAGTTGCTTTGAAAATCAAGCATATTAATTACAAAGCTAAATGCTTTTGTGCTGCTGACACAATTTCTATATACAAGCCTCAGTAGACTTAAGTACTCTTTACAAATGTGAATGTGCATTTTCTCACTGTACTTGAATGGATCTGTTTTTGGATTGCTTAGATAATACTGTTATGGTCGACAGCACCGCTATGGTCAGACACAAGCACAGAAGTTGATGGTTCATGCCTGAGTAGTCCTAGTAGAAAGTTAAAGCTTTGTTTGCCTTAGATAGTTTGATGCTCCTTGACCTGCTCGACTTTGCATCCCGCTACTGGTCTGTGGGACAGGTACAGCTTGACCTTTAATAACTTCTGTAGCTGCTTGAATAATCATCAAGCAACTTGTGCTTTTTGGGGACATAATTGTTCTTGTAACACCTTTAATATCTGGGGGCATGTCATTTTTTTTTTTCTGATGTCAGTATTCCTGTGCAACACCCAACAAGGTTTTGAGTAAATCATAGAAGAACAGAGTGGGGAAGGTGACCAGAGCATTAGTCTTTACCCTCACGTAAATCATAGAAGAACAGAGTCGGGAAGGTGACCAGAGCATTAGTCTTTACCTTCTCTGCCTTATTCTTTTCCCCATCCTTCACAGAACTGAACCCAGTGTCATTCCTGCTCTCATGCAGCCAGCCCATCTGTTCTCAGGAATGTGAGCCAAGTATTCTTGGATGAGGCAAGAGCCATCTGACCCATTTGGTTCTACCTGGGATGCCCTGTCAGCCCATTATTTCCCCCAGCCACGAGAGTACATTGGTAGGGAGCAGGTCAGTTTGCTAGTACTGTAGGTTGGCTTACCCTCCCAAGGTGGAGCACCATCCTTTCCAGAACTCCACTGTATGCTGTTGCTCAAAGTGCACACCTCCACAGAAACCTTACAGTATTTCACAGCCAATTATCTCTTAAACACTGTTTTAAAAGGACTCCAGGCTAAGTAATGTTCTACTGGCATGGAGGTTCATGTGTTTACCTCACAGTCACTAGGTACAGAATTTGATTCTGCCTTTTGAAAGGTAAAATGTATAGGCTTAAAATGGACCACATGGAAAGCTAGCCAAGTACTTACTTATGAACTCATGAAACAGACTCTAGAAAAATGTGCAGCTGGATTTCCCTATGGCTACACTATGAATTGCTGACTTCCACATAGCCAATGATCCAAAATACCAAACAATAATGTCTGAAACACAGATGGGCAAAACATTTAAATTTAACCTTTTTTTCCACTGGTCCCCCCACTGGTACACCCTGCACCTCCAAACACATATATACCAACTGGGCAGTTGTACCTACTTAAAGAAAGGAGAAATCTCCCCAAAGAAGTGAATTATTTCCAGAAAACAGAAATCTCTCTGGCAATGATTTCCTATAGAGAACAGCATTTGACTTTTTGCCTATATTTTTCCCCTTCAGGCAACTATAGCTCAGAGAATTTCATGTCAACCAACTGGAAAGGAGACATTTCCACACTTATGTCCTATAGTTGTATTACTACAGACTGTCTCAAAATGAATAATTCCCAGATAAATGTATTTCATTTGAATTACAATATTAACAGCTATCAGTTGTAATGTAGTTACTCCATTCATGATGCAGCCAAAATTTTTAGAACTGCACACCAACTTGTACTCAAACTTCTAGAATGTAGCTCCACCTCTAAGAGCAGCTAGTCCCATTAAGTCAGATTGGATAGTATCATTTTGGACAAACACCATTTTTTGTAAAGAATATCCCATTGAAATGATGGACATAAGCAAATAAATACACAAGCAATAATAAAATTAGGCATACACCTTTTCTGGGAAAATCAGTGAATAAAACTCATAACACAATAAAAAATGCAGCTTTTAAAATTAAATCATTATACAGCTGATTACACAAAGCAAATATTTTTTATAAAGTACAGAATGTGTGCATTCATAAGGCGTCATTAACTGTAAAGGTGTTATAAAATGTGGTGCATACATTAGAACTGGGAGCTTAACCTACCAGTGAGGGGAAAAGTCTTCTAGGAGCAGCTATAACATTTTTAGCCATCTATCCCCAGAAAAAGATTTTAAATTAACAAGAGAGGATAGAGCTTATTCAGCGTAGAGGTCCAGGTCAGAACATGAATTATATATTTGAAGTAATGCTGTAGGCAGACTCTTGCTGAAGAATCCATGTAGCAAGCATTTGTGTATGTGTGTGTGTGTGTGTGTGTGTGTGCGTGTGTGTGTGCGTGTGTGCGTGTGTGTGTGTGTGTGTGTGTGTGTGTGTGTGTGTGTGTGTGTGTGTGTGTTGGGGAGCATTGTAATGTGAATGTTTCACAAACCAGAAGATGAATTAAGTTATTATTGTAATGCTCTGTGCTTTATCTAATGCTGAAGAATTCATGCACTGTTTTGGTGGGAGGGAGTCTTGTTCATTTACAATGAATGCTCCACAGGTCATAAATGAGCTAAGTCATTATTTCAACACCTTAAAAATTCTCTACTGTTGAAAAATCAATATGCTTTTTTCACATATTTATAATATTCTATGTGCAGGAAAATTATGCCAGTGTTGTTTTTTGCTCTAAATGTTCAAGGAAAGGAAAATATTGGCAAAGCATTATTTCCTGAAAAGATGCAAGCAGCTATTTGTGTGAATAGTTGCAGAGATTAGTCAGACATTAGACACAGATGTATGTTTTGTTTTCAGGCTTATGAGGTTTACAGATTCACTGCAAAATTTCACTAGTATCTCATTGATTTTTGACCAAACAATTGCTAACTAGCTTTTGTATACCATTATCAAGAGTCAGGCCTATCAAATTAAGTAACTACTGTGATATGTGTTTTAGATGTGTATCAAGAAAACTGCAGCTGTAGATGATGTTCAGAAAGAAGTAACAGTTTGTAGTTTAAATGCTTTTTGTTGGCCATACATAAATGCATCATTTAATAATATATTTTTATAGTTTGAGAAAATATCTTACATGCTTTCCAGGGTCATGGATTTTCACTTTTATATAGGAATTATAACCAGAGTAAGAAATGTGTTGCCAGTGGAAATTATGCTGCAGAGTATGCATTTTCAGTGTCACCTTGACCCCTTTTAATAATCAAAGCCAATAATTCAGAAATAGGCCCAGCCACAAGTGGTAAATCTGTAGCAAGAAAGGCCTTTTAGCATGACCAAAGAAGTCAGTGATTCAGAGAGACACACATCCTCCACCTTGAGGAAAGTCCACATTACTGGCAAACTAGCATGTTGCTACAGTAATCACCACTAGTGCCCCCCCATACATTGCACTAGCACAGGCACCAGTCTTATTCACCCCCCAACACACACACACACACACACACACACACACACACACACACACACACACACATTTCCCAACTCCCTTGATTGACCAGAATGTCCGTCAATGTACCTTTTGCATCCACTTTGTTCCTGTCAGAGATGGATGTTTTCTGTGAATAGTGTCAGATATTATAGTTTCCTACTCTGTAGTCTGCATATGATGCTTCTTCTGGTAAAAATCTGCTGTAGTATTAACTCTTATTATGTGATTTTTAAAGTGCTACTAATAAAATGTTTCCCCTGGTGTCCCCTGGTGTATATTCAGCACCTCTTCTCTTGCTCTTATTTATGCCCCTACACTAATAGGACACAAATTATGTTCACATTTTCTAAACCTTCAATTATTTGGGCAATAACTCTTTGGAATATATCTTGCTCTGAAGACATGCAAAATGGGAAGCTAAGGAATCTGTACCTTTTTTTAATGGAATATTGAATTAATACAGATTGGAGCCTTAGTCATCTAACTTTATATATCATGAATGTTGGTTTGTATATGGTACTTAAAAAGTAGCATTTAACATACTTGAGACTTCTCCAGCTCTTAATGCTGTAAACCATGGTCTCTGACAGTCAATACAAATGTGAATCTTAATTCTTTTCATAAGAATGACCATACCATCTAAAACATCTGTTTGTTGTAATAATATTTAATGATACCTGTTGTTTTCTTTCATTTCCTGTTCATCTATATTCAGACTTATATGACTGGCACTGTACCATGCTTTATTAATTTGCAGTATACACGAGGTAAACCTCCTAAGCCTGAAAACAAAACAGTGTAGTCATGCAAAATGGTATAGCTGTGCTTCTCTGTAGTATATGTGATGTCCGCATGTGCTAATAATTTTATATATATCTATATCAAACATATATATATATATATATATATATATATATATGTGTGTGTGTGTGTGCAATTATAGCTTTTACACAGCAGATTAATTTTACTAGCTCACAATATACACAATTCAGAGTTTTAGAGAGGCTACTTCTTTTCCATACAGCAATTTGAAAGCAAATGTAATACTTCAGATATTTTTAATCACAGAACAGCAATTCTTGACCCACTGATGTCACCTGGTAGCCAAAATCAGTTGTAGGCTACACACTCATTTCTCTAAAGAGTTATATAGCCTCAGTGCTTTAAAATAATTTTTCATAGTATCACAGTAGAATACTAGGCTTGAGATGCAAGGGGCCTTTATAAGCCTAGCCTTGTTTTACAATAAAATTTCATAGATATTGGTTTCCCAAAGGCTTTTGTGGGGGGTATATATACTTGGGCATGTGTGGCCAAGCATTTACAAGCTTTCTTTCTCTAACAGAGACAGAAGTGCGTGACCAAAGGTATATTTATGGTTACCCATCCACTAATCCAAGATTTGCTTGAACTAACACAGAGATGGGAGAAAAAGCCTGTTCAAGAGAAGAGGGTGCCTCTGAGAGATAAACCAGTCCATCCAGCAAATCCTACTTATGCTGCAGGCAAGGTATAGGGCCCTGGATTGGGTCTTCCTGATGCTATTTGTTTTTAGGATGTGTAACAGCACCATTATGGATGAATTGGAGGATGTTTTATAGGCCTGGCAGGGGTCACCTCTCAGCAGCATTTAGGAGCCCGAATATAAGGACAAGGCCTTGAGGTGGTCCACATAGGACTTGTTTTCCACACCCATGTACTCTTTTTATGAGGAATTTCTAATGACACTCCAGTTGTTGCATTTGCCTGGTCAACTAGATACCAAAGGGGGCATTGTTCTTAAAGAGCATAGTACAACAAAGCAATGAGATGTTTGAATTTAGATGCCATAGCCCTACTTAAAGTTGTGCAACATAGAATGATTTTAGCAGCACAATCGACATATGATATTCAAATGCCAAAGCACTGCCTCCATGCATTCCAAGATCCCTAACTACAGCTTCTACACTTGAGTGTATTGTCAATGCAATAGTTTGCTGGGGTGGCAGTTTTCCCAAAAAATACTATGATATGCATTTTGGCAGTGAGTTATGGATCATAATTATTTCACCAGTTATTAGTCTCTGTCAAGACTTCTTTTAGGCTATTTGTGTCTTTTGTATATTCAGTGACTGCACCCAGTTTGTAATCATCTGCAAGCTTGGTCAGCCAGAGGAACTTGATTTTAGCCTTGACTTTAAGGAAGTAGCTGCAAACCAGGAGGGGCCTCAGCACTGAACCTTTAAGCACTCCACTAGTAATCAGCCTTTCCTGAGGAGCAAAAGTCCCCTGTTCTAACTTATTGGGTGCTGCCTGTAAGCCAGCTGGCTAGCCAGTGGCTAATGTAGGGGTTTATACCTAGTTTGTTGAGCTTGTCTACAATGCCCAAATGGGGGTTTGTTTCAAATGTCTTAGTCAGGTCAACATAGGCAGTATAAACCAGTTTGCCCTCATCCTTTGCTTTTGGTGACCTTCTCAAAAAATTCCACCAGGCTGAGTAAGCAAGACCTGCCTTTGACAATCCCAAAATGATTTGAGTCCAATGTCTATAGGTTACCTATGTCATCATTTAGAACATCCATGATTCTTCTTTCTGTAGCTTTGTATATTAGTCCATTTGGGCTTATGGATCAATAATTCCCCGGGTCCATAGATGGCCCTTCATTGCAGTCCTCCATTTATTAGGGATGAAGACTGCTTGGAAGCTTTAGTTAAATACTTTTTCTAGTGGTCCCAACGGCTCATGTTTCATGCTATTAAGGAGTCATCCTAAGATATTACTGGTCTTAGAGAATGCCTTGACCACCTGCTTTCTAGTGATAGTTTGGGGAGTTATGGATGTTCATATTTCCTGAGGGGCATCTAGTGGGGGAGTAAAATTGCAGCTAAATTTTTCGGACAAGAGGTTTACTATATCTTCGAGCTCTGTTAATATGGCAACATTTACAATTAATTCAGTGCATGGCTGTGTATTGCCTTTGAGGGTATGGAAATAGCTCAAGAAAGCTTTTTGATTGTCCTTGGCATAGAAGGCTAATTTTACCTTGTATTTGGTTTGGTGAACAGTTGATGAGGGATTTTTTTTTTTTTACCTTGCTATGCCTTGCATCTGTTAATTTATACCATGCATTTCTTCTATTGATGCTGGGAAACCCTTAGAGTGGATTGCTTTTTGAGTTGATCCTGTTCTTAATCCAGGTTGGTACAGCTGTTAATATGATTATACAGGGTTTATTTGAATTATTCATTATAGGCAATGATGTTCTTGGGGTTTGGAGGGGAGTTGAAATTTTGCCAGTGTGTCACTTGTGCAGTTATAATTCACCTTCTCAGTACACATCCACAGCTTGTGATAAGATTGTGCTTATTTCTGTTAAGAACCTGCCCCTTGTTTCATAATTTCTTATACAATAAATTATTCCATCTCTTAAAAGAGAGTAATATATTTCAAGTTTGCAGTCTGTGTCTGTTCTTCATTGTTTTCCAGCTTTCTTTCTGCACTCAAAACAATTACTGGATTGTTTCCTGAAAGTGTTACTGTTATATTTCAGTCTCTAAAAGAAATAACTGCTTCTGACAGTGTTTGTGAAAGTGAATTAGTTCTGTGTGGCTCATCTACAGGAATTAAATTTCAGTTTTGTATTCTGTGTGAAACCAACACAAATGACTTTTTCAGTAAAGTGTTGGTCATCCATTGATCTGTGCTCATCTTTATTATAAACACAATATTACCACATGCATGCACTAATGAGACCAATTGCATTCAGGCATACAACAAATGCACTCCCTACAACCAGCGCAGCTTGAGTAGCTTGGTATACATAGTGGACAGATGATTGTCATATTGCAAACTGATTTATAATTTCTCAGATTATTTACATGAATGACCATAACAGAAAAAAATAATATTCATTTCTGAATGATGATTGCCACCTTATATTAAAACTGAAATATAATTGCAGTAGTTAAGAATTTGAAGTTAATAAAATGATGTATTATTCAATGGCAAGTCGTACTCTGCAATAAAGTTATGCCACACATATAATATGATGTGAAAATTGATCAAGATATGAAAAAAGTGCCTACCACAGACAATGCATAGCATCATATTTTAATTCACTGAGGGATTATTGTCATAATTGTTAATTAAGATATAACTTATGATTTCTTTTGTTAACCTCACATCTTTGACTGCTGTTGCTGGAGCTCAGTACAAAACAAAATTTCAGCTCTGGAAAATGCTTGTTTTATTTTTACAGTTGCAAAATCAAATGATCAGCTTAAAACAGATATCCCCTGGACATGTACTGCATTCACTCCACAGTAAATATGATGGCACCATATCAACACTGACACTATAGAAGTTTCGGTCCATACCTGCCACCTGTTAGTATACAAATAAGGCAGAACCTCAGATACAATAATGTTTAATGTTTCATAATAAAAAGTTCAGAAAATGATGCGTACATTCTCAAATAGACAGTTCACATAGGTATACATACAGTACAATGAAGTGTGTAAGGCTATTCTGAACTAGTAAGTATCGGAAACTCTGGTAGTGCCATATTTTGAATGAGAGATGATGGACATTTATAGAAAATGTTTATAAATGTATTGCTAAGTCAAGGGGAATAAGTTATGAACATATATTGCTTTCTATATCCTGAAAGGAAGCCGTCTACCAAGTGCTTATGTAAAACAAATATAACCAAACCTTTCAAACTGTCACACTGAAAATATCTGTACAGGCCTACATGTGCTGCCCACACATATGTCTGAATGCCAATTGACAACAGTCAGTAAAATGCTTCAGAGAACTGCATATCAGTGCTTAGGGCGGCACTATAATTAAGTTGTCATTCTGGGCTATAAACTTTTATAAAGCTCAGTGCTGAAGATTTCGGAACTATTTTATACTTGTTTTTATGAAATAGCTTATTTCTAGTTACCATTTTTTTAAACGTGGCTTATTATATTTGTGCGTGTATGTGTTGTGTGTGTGTCTGTGTGTGTGTGTGTGTGTGTGTGTGTGTGTGTGTGTGTGTGTGTGTGTGTGTGTGTGTGTGTGTGTGTGTGCACGTGTGTGTATATACATACAAATGAAATATAGAGACATACGTATCCACTATTTTCCCCCAAATTTTTTATTTGTGAAAGTGGTGTACACATAGAAGTTGATATGGAGACAAAGCACCGTGCTTTTGGGTTGAAGCAGAGGGCAAAAGATGATTTTTTAATCACGTTACCCACAATTTTTGTAGATGCATTGCTTGATTTTGTTACAAGCACTCAAGTCCCAAACACAGTTCATTCTGTAGTTCATGTAGAACGCAGCCTGGGATGTTGTCAGGTCCCATGGATGCTTTGTTCTTGGCTGTGGAGAGTTTGTTTTTTACCTGTGCAGCCGTGATTACAGGTACTTTGCATTCTTCTGCTATAGAGATGGGCCCTTTAGGGGATGAGAGAGGGGTAAAATTAGCACTGAACCTATCTGCCAGGATGTTGGCAATATCAGTTAGTGCTATATATTTAGTGCCATTGTGATGTAACTCAGAGCAGATCTGAGTGTTGCCTTTGAGATTCTTGACATATCTATAGAATGCTTTGTGGTTGTCTTTAGAATCAGTAGCAATTTTGTTTTTGTAACTAGCTTTGGAGGATTTTATGAGGGATCTCAGCTTCTTACTGAGGCTGACCACGGAGTTCCTCCAATCATGGGATTTTACACTTTTTTGCAACAGTTTCTTTCTTCTGTTGTAGAGTTTGTTTATAGCAGGGGACCACCAGATTGGCTTCCTTTTTTTGGAGGATAGCATCTTGGTTCTGTTAGGGATTGCACAATCCATGCACTTGTGTAAGTGCTTATAAAGTGCAGTTGTATAGGATTCAGCAGTCATATCTCTATTGTCCATCAGCATGGGTGTCGTGAAGTTTGCCACTTCTGTCTTAAGAAGCGTGAAGTTCGCTTTGGAGAAATCTTTTATGGTGGTTTCCCTAATGGGGGGTGGAGGTGGGATGTGGATGTCTAGGGTGATTTGCTTGTGGTCGGATCTGACCAACGTGGAATTGACCTCTGGTGTGGACCACAGCTTGCCCATGTTGGTAATGATCAGGTCTAGAATACTGCTGCCCCTGATGAGGGTGTGGATAAGTTGATCCAAGGCATCGGAATTTATGAGTTCCAGAAAATGTTCAGCACAACAGTTGGTACTTGAGTAGTTTTCCCAGTTAATGGTGGGGTAGTTGAAATCACCCATTATTAGGGTGTTAGGTTGTACCCTAATATTTTCCAGTATATCAAGAAATGAGGATTGGGAATCCTGGGGCATGGTGGTGGATCTGTAGCAAGCTACAATTTGCATTGCGGTCTTGCCCAGAGTTAGTTGCACTTGGATAATGTCAGATGCATTATGCTGAGCAACTAGTCTGGAGGTGTGGATATCCTTAATGAATATGGACATGTCTCCTCCTTTAGTGCTTCGGTCCAGGTTAGGTGGCCGAAAGGTGTGGTATGAATTATAGCCTGGTAATGCAGGGGTGATCTTTGGAGCTTTGAACCAGGTCTCTGTTACAGCACAGATGTCAAAGTTCTCCATTTTAAGGAGTGCCTCGAGTGAGTGCATTTTGAGGTTTAGACTTCTAGCATTAAGTAGCATTACCCTCAGATTTTGCTTGCTTGTATCTGTTACGGTGGTGAATTTGTCATTTGAATCTTGCCTTAAAAAGGCACTATAGGGGTGGCAAGAGCCTTAGCCAGTATCCAGAATCCCAAGGGCGACAAGTGCAGGCCATCTCTGGCAAAGCATTGTGGTTTGTCAATCATGTCATCCCTGGCAGACAGATACTGGATCCCCTTAGAATGACACCAGAAGCTTAGCCAATTGTTGAAGTCAATAATTTTCATTTTGTCCTTGTACTGTGATATCATTCTGGGTGATGGCAGGATGCTACACATGGCTAGGGTCATACCTGCCTGGGCTACAAGATCAGAATGCTCCTCCATGTCTCTTTTCATGTAGTCCAGAGAGGTTCGTCTCAGGTCATTCACACCAACATGGACAATGACAGAGTCATATTTGTACTTGCTGTGGAGTGACCTGAGTGCATGCGTTATGTGACAGATCTTGGCACCTGACAGGCAGCTGACAGTAACTTTCTCCTTGTTTAGCCTGGTGAGTGGAACATCAGTGTGCCTGACTATAGAGTCATCTATGACTAAAATGTTGGGTACGTTGTTATGCCTTATGGGCTGTGATTGAGTGGCACACTGAGTTTGTGGGCTATGTGTCATTCGGGTTGTGCTGGGGGGGGGTGGAGCTTGCTTGAATTTTTGCTTTGGAGGTCTCTGTTGCTTGGGTAAATTGTTTTGAGAGCCTCCGCGAATGTAGGTGTGTGTTTTGTGTTTCTATGTGTGTGTTTTGGTGGTGTAGGTTTTGAGGCACTCTGTGATGAGTGTGATGTGGTACAAGTGTTTACCTTCTCCTCTTGACTGTCTAGTCCAGTTTTGGGTGAAGGGAGCTTTGCTTCCAGTTTGGTTATGTAAGTGCATCTCTCACAGGTTGTAGTGTTGGGTGGTAGGAGGAGAGGGTTGTCTGTGTACATGAGGCAATTGCTGCATTGCTCCAAGATGCCCAGATTCATCAGGTAGACAGGAGAAAACACTGGGAGCTGACCCTTAGACATGCCTGGATAGGTGCTTATTTATTAAGTACTAAAAACTGTTTTCCTCTACACAAGTTAGGAAAATTGAATGCTGTATTAATTTGTAGCTTATTTATTGCTTACAGTGAGTTCTGAACAAGTGCTGAGCTCAAAGAAACAGATTTGAGTACTAAAACTAAAAAACTGGCAAGTTCTAAGAAACAAAATTAATCTAGAAGGCTTCCCTCCAACACAGAAAGGATTAGGGGCTCAGAAACAAGCTTAGGAAAAAAAATTATATATATATATATATATATATATATATATATATATATATATATATATTTTTTTTTTTTTGTAAAGTGGAAAGGCGAAGGAGGAGCAGAAGCTAACTGGGTTGGCCTTCTCAAATGTTCTCCCTGGAATAGGTAGAATGAAGTAATGACACTAGACTGGGAGGAGTCTCCCAGATCAAATTTACAGTAGGGGTGGGCAACTACAAAGCCAGCAAGTATAAAACCAAGATACCAAGAAGGAGGGAGGGTGGAAACAAAAATCAGAACAAACAAACCCAACCAGATGCTTAACAATTGTAGAACATTCTACTTAATACCTCACACACAGTGAGTAAAATAAAAGTTCTATAAATAACTCAGAAATAAACAAAAAACAGGATACTTAATATTATATATCACAGATTAGTTAGCTCAGAGCCCTTCTTCCGACTAGCTCAGTGTGAAATGGCAGAAACAGTCAGAAATTAACTTCTTAAGTAACAAAGTTGAAACCTGAAACAACTTTAAAAAAAGCTTGAAAGAACCAATGAGGTGCTTACTCCAAGGCATAGTCCAGGCAGCCCCAGTCAGCCAATGTCCACAAACAATTCACTATCACCGAAATGCTATACTGGCTTTGGCTAAGCTATGATGGCCTGGGAAATGTGCTCAGACACACAGCCTCTACTAACAAACAACTAGGCCCAAAACACAAGCCTGAATATGGACAATGCCACACTACCAACACTACTTAGGTAGAAAAAACTGCAGAAATGTTTAAACAGATAAAGGATCAAGGAGACTCTAGAGAATGCTTTTAATGCAAACAAGTTATATGATGCACTCCTAGCAGGAAATCAGAACAAACAAACAAATAAAATGTTGTTAAACATCACTTCTGGTGGGAATCTAGAGTTCATTTTTATTTCTTAAATAAAATGAAACATTTCCAATCAAGTTAATTACTCTCCCTGTAATAAGAATAATTGCTGTAGTTGCTATTAACTAAGGAAAGAGGAGACTGAAAAAAGTAAAAATTACCTCAATAGAAAACAAAGTGCAGAATCAAGACTTAATTTGGTACTTACGTATTATCACAACCAGATTGTAAATCAATGGATAATACATAAGCACCGATATCCTTACTGTCGAAAAAGTTTGTAAGAGCAATGTGAAAAATCTGTTCCAATTTTGTGGGTCACTTTCCACCAACGTGAATTATTATTTCTAAACAGCAGAGCGCAAAGGGAATCAGTGTGTGTGTAACAAATCCACATTAGTTTAATAACATGGCATTTGTATGCTGACATGGAACACTGATGGCAGAAGGAAATAAAAGGCATGAAATGCATGCTGGTGCGGGAGGCAGGGTGAAGCATGTAACAGAAAGAAAATACCGACTGTGAATAACCATATGCTTTTTTGGATCAAACATGCAGAATGAGCAAGCTGATCCAAGGAGCAATCCACATCCGCACCCAACAGAGAAAAACTCAATGACCACTGTAACACAATCGGTGTTTTTTGGAACATGCCCCTTTTCCCAACTTTGTCTTTGAAAAACGAACCTGAAATCATCTGTCAGCAGCATGCGACCATCATCATTTCAATTCATTACCAATGCAATGCTTGATTATTTTCCATATGGATTAAAAGCTTGCTTATACATACAAAGTTTAGCACAACCACTTTCTCTGCATCTGTATTTTCCTTCTTTTAATAATGCAACACTATGACAGCAGCCATGAAAAGGCAAAAGTCTGTACTGCACGGAAAACAGGTACAAGATTTCTTAATTTGTTCCTGTTCCTGAAAGGAATGTAAATGTTTGGGCCAGTAGTAAGGACTTTCAAAAGCACCTTGAAGTGTTTCGACAGTAAAGACATCGATACTTACGTATTATTCATTGATTTATAATCTGGTTGCAATACTACTAAGTACCCTTAATTTACATGTATTTTTCTCTGACTCAGAATTATTTTAGCATTTTATTGCATTTTAAAAGGACTATTACATTTCAAAACTTGACATAAAACACATAACTTTTCTCAAAAGACTTAAATATTTATCCTACTTAGAAAAACAGTGTAACACCTCTACTAAATTAACAATCCATTATACAAATATAAGAAAACACTTGTTGCTTGATAACCTCATTACAAGTTCTAAAGGACTGTTTGTCCATGCTATGCATCTAAATAGCAAAATAAAATTAAAAAAAAATATATGTATATATATATATATATATATATATATATATATATATATATATATATACACACACACACACACACACACATATATATATATATATATATATATATATATATATATATACATTTTTATGTCTTGATACTTAATTTTGAATCCAATGCAATTTACATTCCTTTCTTGAAATGTAATGATCAAGTAACCTTGATCAAATACTGAAAGAAAGAGATTTACTAGATAAATTATTAGTCACTATTCATGTCTGATCAAAAAGCATAAAAAAAACCTTCTGTTATAATTACCGACTAGCACTGGAATCTATGCTTAGCATGTTTTAAAGTACATTATTTTTCTGTTGCAAGCTATAAACTAGCTGTTAGCATCTGGCAAGTACACCTAATGTAGTAGTAAAATGTTATAGGAAGCAAGATGCCTCCCAAGCTTTGTTGTCCTTCAGTAAAAACACAAAAGACATTGGGCCAGATTCACGAAGGCTTGCACAGAGTGTAAGAGTAGTGTAAGACGGCAGACAGGCAATATGTCTGATGAGCGATTCAGCAATAGCCGGCAGGGGCGTGCATGAGAGCTTCTAAAGCTACTCTTGCACGGACAGTGTTATGGTATGCAAATTACCTCATTTGCTGCTGAAAGCTATGCAAATGAGGTCAGTTTGCGATCCAGGAAACACTAACCTGTCCGTGTAAGAGTAGTGTTATTTGCAGAAATGTACTCTGTTGGTAACGGAGTACTGTTCTGCAAATAGCTAAACGGAGCTATGACAGCTCCAAATAAAGGATGCATTTAGTTGAGGAAGCATGCCAATGGCCAAATATAAGGCCATTGGCATTTGCAAATGTTGTAAATCCTTAAAATCCATCCCCCCCCCGATCGCCAATGTTTAAGCATAGCACAGCGCCGCGCAAATGTGCTGTGCTTTAAATAAAATGAAAACAATTGAAAAATAGCCAAAAATGGGCATTCTCACTAAAAAGATTGTTCTGCCATGCAGGTGAATGGCAGGCAGAAAACAACATGGCCACTGAGTAGTGGTTGCTAAGGGGGGGGACGCTCAGTGTGAGAGATGTAACCAAGCATTAGTAGGCAATCCTATGCAAATGAGGATACGGATAGTGAATCCCAATTTTCCCCGGCATGTGAGCCATGTCCCTAGAGTGTAAGTGTAGGAGTAGGGGAGTAGTAAAGTAGAAGATAGATGACATCATGAGGAGGTATGTCTAAAAGACTGTAAGCTGATTGGGGCACAGTGGCTGGTGTTTGCCCTGAGTTGCTCAGGATTGCAAGAGGTGTGTCTACAGTTGTCCTAGCTGAAAACAAGAAACCAAAGGTGTACGCCGTGGATATATCTGAAATTTCTTGCAAACGTGCTTACACCGTGTGTGCGCGTGTGCGCTTGTTTCCGCGTCGCTGCCCCTTGTGGAAACAGAAAGGGAAAAGGAAGGAAAAGAAGTAGTAGGAAGTTAACCAAGGAGAACTAGCAGAGCTGCCAGGTGAAATATATCAGAATTAGCCAATTACACAGGCAGTAGACTAGCCCAGCCCAGCCCAGCACTTTAAACTCTGCAAACAGCAGTCTACCCTGTTTTTTTCACAAGAACTCTGCAACGATGCAGTATACAAAGAGTGAAAACTTAAAAAGCTTAAGTCTGACAAAATGTTAGGGGCTGCTATCATAAACCAACATGTGCAAGGTGCTGAGGGTGGTGATGTTGTGAATGCTTCTGAGCAACCCACAGTGAGGAGACAAAGAACAGTGTACAGACCCAGGGTAACCTACCAGGGGCTACATGAGCTGGAGATAGTGGAGCGCTATAGAGTGGACAGAGACCTCCTGCAGCAAATTGTTGAGCTGTGCCAGCCACGCCTCACACACAGAACCAACAGAGGGGAACCCATCCCAGTGGATACCAAGGTATGTGTTGGCCTACAAATACTAGCTACAGGTACCTTCCAGAGACCAACTGGTGATATGATGGGGGATTCACAGGCATCAGCATCCAGGGTACTGCACCAGTTCCTGGATGCCATGTCAGCACATGTCGGTGAGCATGTATATTTCCTCAATTCCAGTGAGGCATTGGCCAGCAATATGTGTCTTTTCCACCAAATAGCAGAATACCCTGAGGTGGTGGGTGCAATAGACTGCACGCACATACACATCAAAGCACCACCTGGTGAGTGGGGTAGTGTCTCCATCAACCACAAGGGCTTCCCCTCCATCAACTGCCAGGTCGTGTGCGATACCCAGGGCATAATAATGAATGTATGTGCTGGCTGCCCTGGAAGCTATCACGATTCCCACATCTGGCATCTGATGCAGCTGTACCAGAGATTTGCCAATGGGGACATCCCTGACGGTCACCTAGTGGGGGATGCTGGATACGCACTGGAGCCGTGGCTGATGACACCCATCAGAAATGCACACACACCCGAACAAGAACTCCATAATGAGGCACACGCACAAACAAGAAACATTACTGAGCATGTGTTTGGGATGCTCAAGTCACGGTTCCGGTGCCTGGACACATCTGGTGGTGCCTTGCAGTACTCACTAACTACATGTTCCCAAATTGTCATGGTATGTGCCATGCTACACAATATGATCCTGTGAAAACAGCTGCAGCAGGAACAGCATGGGGCAGGGCCAAACAGCCCCCCACCATTGCCAAGGCCTGCACAGGCACAGTGTGACTCAGAGGAGGAACAACCTGAGCCTGCCCCAGTAGGCAGAAGGAGGTGTGCCCAGTATGCCCTGGCCTTGGCAAAGAGGCAACGCATAGCACATACACTGACTCAGTAGGAACCCTGGAAATGACACCTCTCTCTGACTCCCACATACAATAAAAGGGATGCCTAACTTGACACTACCTGTTTTCAAACATGTATAGGGAGTGTACTATGTGCATCCGACATAGGCAGCCCTGGAGCACCACCTGAGGCATGATTGCCCTATTTTAAGCAATATAAAGCAGTGCTAAGCAGATTTTACCACTATTTAACATATTTAAGCACAATTGCGTGGAGCTGTGTGCCACGCAAACTAGCGCAATGTTGGGCAATGTTGGGCAATGTTGGGCAAAGTCAGGCAAAGTCGAGCAAAGCCCAGTAAACACACTCACACCTGCTTTACTGTTCCTTACCCAGTCAGGTCTACCCAGCAGGAAAATAAAAAGCAGTAACAGGGCTCAAACTCAGGATACTGTGCACTATAGTCACAGTAGTGAACCCCTAAGCCATGACAGCATTTCACTGGCACAGACACAGCAGGGCAATTGTAGACTAACACAAACACAAACAAATGCTGTATCATGCCCTCTGAACTTCCCCCCAGGCCTATGCAGACAGATAACAGCAGGCCAGGCAGTGTGATGTGGGTTGGGTAGGCTATGAAGTCACAAACTAATATACGTGAAATTGGAAGCTAAGTTCTGTAGTACAGTAGTATGCCTCAAGCCAGTATGGTAGTCAACAGTACAGACTGAAATGGAGTACCTGACATAGCAGTGCAGGCCTAGCAAATATGTATAAGTGTCAGGTGAACCGCTCATCCTATGTACACCCACAGTAACAATCAGGTGTGCCCCCTGGGTAGAAATGTACAAATAATAGCTGTCCACCCCTGTATGTAGAAATGTTGATAAGTCTATGCAAAGCGACTCATGGAAGCCCTGCAGGCACAGCATGCTTCCTGTCGATGTACAACACAAAGGTGAGCCCTGAAGTAAAAATTAACTTGATTTTTCACACACATATAGTATATATGTCCATACTGGGCATGCTCACACACTTAAATAAATTAAGCAAATGTCAGTCAACAACATACTGAAAGGTTATACTGGGCATGCTCACACACTTAGGCCATGTCTAAGTACAGCAGTGGGCCACTCATATCTGGCAGTGGCAGTTCTTACCCCAGAAACTTGTCACTATTCACCAATCCTGCCTTGCGCACACATTTATATGAAAACAGACCCATATAATATATTGGACTCCTGTCATAATCAAACTATGTACTACAAGTACTTAAGTTGTTCAAAGAAAGTGAAAATTCAAAGAAGATCAATAAATCTCCGATCAGTATCATCAATAAACAACGAGCGCTCCTAACATTATCCAATCTATGTTCTGGCAAAAATATTGTCAAAGAGTCCATAGAGAACCATGAAGCTTTTTTTCGCAATGTCATATATATCAGTGTAAAAACATATATGTTCTGAGTCAGTGCAAACTGTAAATGAATACATGTACATGACTGACACTGCCAACATCTTGTCAGACAGGTTCAAACATATTTACCCCCCTCTCACTGACAAAAGGGCCCATTATCATACCTGGAGATTGTGAAAACCCAGAAATCACATATACAATGGTTAAACAGCACTTTACAAATCTAAAAACACGGCATCTATGGGATGACATGGTTTCCCTAGCTGTGTCATATGTGAACTCCAAAACAAACAGACCCTGCACCTGAACAGTCTGTTGAGACTCCCCCTCTGTACAGGATATGAAACTGCTGAATGCGTTACAGCAACATTTGGCACACTCCACAAGTGTTGGTGCACAACAGACCATAGGAACTATTGTCTTATAAGCCTATTAAGCCTGATCTGCAAGGCCATGGAGTCCATCATGATGGAACTCATAAACAGAGCTATTGTGAGCCTACAAACACCCAGCCCTACCAATTTTGGTTTGGTCAGTGGCAGATCATGGTTCCCAAACCTGCTAGACTGTTTTCAAGGCAGTCACCCAGGACATACATCAATGAAATGAGCTACACATGTCCCACATAGACTTTGAAAAGCCCTTTTCCAACATCCCAGACACATGTCGTATCCACAAAATCAACAACCAGTGCATAAATATGTATGTCATCTGATGGATTGCCAACTGGGGCACAGATAGATCCCACAAGGTAAAAATCGTGGTCTCCTGTTCAAGCTGGTAACAACTGCTGTCCCCCATGGCTCACTCCTGGGACCCCTCCTGTCTGGTGTATACTTTTTAGAAATACAGTCAAACACACAAGGGCTATGTTTAGCAAAGTTTGTGGATGACTGCAAAAAAGTTGTCATAATCGATGTTTGGGACAACAGAGACATCCTTAAAAAGAGTCTCAGTCAGACATATGTGGTGTAAAAATCATGGCCTCGAGCTGCAGTCATACAAATACCACATAGGTACCAACACCCTAAATATTTAGGTGATAATAAGTGATCTATGGACACATGTGGATAGTCATCTCCACTTCCAGAAATATATTCACAAAGTGGTAGAAAATCATGCTATGTGTTCCCACAAACTGCCAAAGTCTTTGCATGTAGGTCAAAGGAGGTTCCCTCTACTCATTAGTCATCAGACCCGTTAGAGAGTACCACAACACACTTGCGATGAATCTGACTATGCACCCTCAGCAGCTGGAAAGACCACTGAAGTACCTCAACAAGAGGATTACTGGCCTCAAACAGTTGCCCCATGCGACAAGAGTGAATTTAACTCAATCTGTACTCTGTTGCATACTGTATACTCAGGAGATCTCTGCCCAACAGACAGGTCCATGTCCAATGCAGACCTGATGTACATGAGCTCTCTGAAGTAAACCCATGCTCACTGTACCACATGCTCTAGGGATATCATCATCACAACATTAAATAGAACATGTTGGAGGGATACATACTAACTCACAGGCTTCCCTTGCTTTGGAACAGGCTCCCCACCGACATTAAGCCGAGACCTTCACTGACACTCTTCCAGAGGAGCCTTGATGAGTGTATGTGAAACTGAACTGTCACACCATGGATCACTTCATCAGCTCAACTGCACAGAGGCCTAGGGAACTAACCCCATGTGTGGTGATAGCTGCACACTCTGGCCATACTAATATATGCCTTCAGGCAGATAGCCTATTACCTACCCATGTACCTCTATATATATGTAGGGGGAACACAGTATAATAAGTGAAAGATGGATGGGCAGAGATGTGTGTAAGAGGGTGACCATGACAGGGAGCCATCCAGGACTGTCCCACCCAGCACACATCCCAATGGCATGAAAGACATGAGGTGCACATCTCTCCAACTGTACATAACAGCCACCAGTATCTGTAAGCATTACAGTGGGTGTGGTCCATGCGCCTGCTGTACAACATGACTGTACAATGAGGTACACATCTATTATCTATAGACATGTACCTGTCACATAGGTTCATAGGTATGTAGTAGACTATCTCCATGAAGGCATATATCAGCCTACGCAAGTTATGCAGCTTTCACCACACCATTGGGTAGTCTCCCAAGGCCTAGTTCCAATAGTTAGTACCCTAAGCCCCTTTCTGGTGGGGCTGCTGATGTGATGCCTGGCATGAATTGTCTGTTTCCCATTCACTCATCAAGGTTCCAATTGAAGAGTGTCAGCAAGGGGTTCTGTCTGATGTACATTGGGACTCTGTTCCACAGTAAGGCAAGTGTCTGTGATGGTACTCTATCCCACCAGCATGTTGTATTCATCATTCTGATGAGGTTCATATCCCTGGAATGTGTAGGGCAACTCAATGTTGTTATGTACAGATGGAGCGTTTTCAACAGTTATGTGTTGGACATGGCTCTGTATGTTAGGCAGAGTGTGCCTCTGAGTAGGCGGTACGCAACAAAAGAACAGATTTAGTTTTACCAGTTGTGTTGCATAACACAACTGTTTGAGGCCAGTAATCCTCTTGGTGAGGTACCTATGTGGTCTCTACAGCTGCTGGATATGCTAAGTCGAGAACATCCAAAATGGTGCACTGTACTCAATGATGGGTCTGATGATGTAAGAGTAGAGTGCCAGCACTACCTCTTTGGATCCTGATGCAAACCCTTTGTTGATTAGGTGGGCCACATAGGATCTCCCAATCACTTTGGCAACATGGTTGTCAAAGGAAAGATGACTATGTACATGTGTCCCCAGATCCCTTATCACCTTGTCATTATTAAGGGGGTAACACCCATGTGGTAGTTTGTAGGTATTTTGTTTTCAACAAAGAGGATCACTATGCATTCCTCCACAGTGAGCTTGAGGATATGATTCTGACACCACACATCTGTCTCATAGAGTCCCTTCTAGAGAATATGTCTGTCTTCCGGGGAATCTGTTATGGCAAACACTTTACAGTTCCAAGCAAACTTAGTCAACCACAACTCTCCTGTGTTGGCATGTACATTTGAGAAGTCTATACCAAACAAGAGTGACCCCAGGACTGAACCCTGGGGGACACCAGTCATTACCGGTGTAGAGTCTGACATGTACCCAGCAACTCCCAGGAACACCAAATGAAGATCACCACGATGTAAAAAATGTATCAAGATTTTATTTATAAATAACAAGCGCTTTTGTATACAGACTGTATGCTTCCTCAGGTTATAATACTTAATGAAAAATCAAATGCTTATATAGTAAAAATCATCACATAATTTCCCGCTCTTTCTTCATTCAATTAGTTGATTGATTATTTAATTAAACAATAATTCATTAAACATCAACTTATTCAAACAACATTGCCTTTAGAACTTGCCTTTTTAAAAACTTTATATTAAAATATATGTATACCAGTGTTTTGGCTCACTTATAAAAAGTGAATAAATGAATACTAACGTAAGTATAAATAAATAAATGCTTAATCAGAATATAGAACATTCCAAAAACAAAACAAAACAAAACAAATGACAAATGCATAAAAGTTATATACTTATAGAGTGCAAAAAATATATATATACAAAGACTTGTCTAAATAATGACAACATATGTCTATGTATATAGATGGCACTGAATACAATGAAAGTGTGCCATATTTATATAAAGGTAAATATATGTGCACCGAATATGATAGTATATGCCATGTAAAATATATAAAATATATAAATATGAATAAATATATATATTATATCAAAAGTATATATAAATATATATGTATATAAAAAATATATAAAAAGTATATATATATCTGTGAGCCAACCATAAAAACATGTTATGATGACCATGATCAACTAAAAATGTAGCACTTTCAGATCACTAAAAGTTTTCCTTAAATGTGTATTATTTTAAGGGTGGTATCAAATAGGTCCAAACATATATATTAATATTGACTTGATAGCTTTATACTAATGTGGTTTATGAAATATTCACAAACAAAATAAACTGCTGGTATATAAATACCAGACTTCTTTTATAAAAATATAGGAAGGTTAAATTCCTTGGAAAATCAGATGTTGTTTAAACTACCTCGAGGCTAGTACAGATTTCAAACTAACCATACTATTAAGTCCCGGAGGTATGTGAGCTCTAAGTCTCAGGATCCATTAAAGTTCAATGTTCTCTAAATGTACCATGGTATCCCTCCTCTTTTTATTCTTCTGACCACATCTATTACCCGAAAATAAAATTTATGATCATGATAATCATTCACATGTTTTGCTAAAGCATTGGTCAATATTGCTTTCCTAATTTCATACGTGTAATTATAGATGCGTTTCTTTAGTTCCCTCATGGTTAACTCGTAATGTGTGGGATCTATCTGTGAGCCAGCTTTCAATCCATCTTGTGATGTATGGATTCATGGCCAGGTTGGTGAGTTCGTCTATGATACCTGACTGGGGAATGGCGTCAAAGGACTTAGCAAGGTATAGGTAGGCTGTGTGGAGCTCATTTCAATCATCTGTAGCCTGGGTAACTGTCAAAGAAATCCTCCAAGTTCAGGAGGCGTGGTCTGCATCTGACGAAGCCAAACTGGGTGTGCTCAACTGTGTGAAGGTTCCCAATTATGATTGGCTCCATTGCCTTGCAGGACACACTCGTCAGGCTCATAGAGCATGAATGCCAAGGAGTTTTTGTGGCCCCACCCCTGTGGAGTGTGAAGAACTTTGCTATGCAACATTCTATGGGCACATATCCTGTACAGAGCATGTAGAGAGAAGTGTAGGTATCCTTGATGAATATGGATACATCCTCACCCTATGTGCTATGATTCAAGTTCTGATGCTGGAAGGTATGGAATGAGTAGTATCCTGGTAGTGCTGGTGGGCTGTCTGGAGCCTTGAACTAGGTTACTGATACTGCACAGATATCAATATTGTCCATAATGAGAAGTGCCTCAAGTGTGTGCATCTTAAGGCTGAGACTTCTGGCAATGAGTAGCATTTATCTCACTTTGTGGTTATTTGTGCTGGCTACGGGGTTTGGTTTGTCATGCGTGACCGGTGTTCAACACCTGACGTCAGCTCCTCATTGGTCCCATCTGGTCATAAGCTAATTACCCTACATATCCACATCCTGGACCCACACCCCCATTAAGGAAACCATGTTAAAAAATGTCTCCAAAGCCAACTTCCTGCTTCTTAAGACAGACGTGCTGAACTACAGGACACCCATGCAGATGGACAATACAGTTACAACTACTGAATCCTTCACAATTGCACTTTATAAGCACTTACATGACTGCATGCTTCATGCTAACCCAAACAGAACCAAGATGCTATCCTCCAAGAAAAGGAAGCCAATCTGGTATTCCCCTGCCATAAACAAACTACACAACAGAAGGAACATGGTCAACATCAGTAAGAAGCTGTGATCCATGATAAAATCCTCCAAAGCTAGTTATAAAACAAAATCGACACTGATTCTAAAGACAACCACAAAGCATTCCATAGCTGTGTCAAGAATCTCAAAGGCAACACTTAGATCTGCTCTGAGTTACAGCACAATAGCACTAAATATACAGACCCAACTGATATTGCCAACATCCTGGCAGATAGGATCAGTGCTAACTTTACCCCCCTCTAACCCATGAAAAGAAAACATCTCTATAATGTAAGACTGCAGAGTTGCTGTCATCACGGCTGCACAGGTAAAAACACTCTCCAAAGCCAGGAACACAGCATCCATGGGACCAGATAACATCCCATGCTGTGTTCTACACAAACTACAGAATGAACAAGCACCACACCTACATACCATGTTCAGTCATAGCCTCACCTCAGGCTTTGTGCCTGCTGAATGGCGCACAACAATGGTTATCCCACTACACAAGGGGGGGACCACCATAGACCCCAGGAACTAGCGCCCCATTAGCCTGATGAGCCTGCTCTGCAAGGCCATGGAATGTATCATCATATAACTTATAAAAAAAGACATTGGTAATCTCCAAACTCTGGACCACAACCATGGTGGGTTTGTAAAATGCAGATCATGTCTCCTAAACTTGATAGACGACATTGAAGCAGTCACCAGAACCGTAGACAAGGGTAAGGTGGTTCACACAGCCTATGTAGATCTTGCCACGGCTTTCAACACCACCCCCCCACTCTGGAATTATAGATAAACCCACTAAACTAGGTATAAATCGCTATGTCACAAGATGGGTTGCCAACTGGCTAACTGACAGAACACACACTGTGAAAGTAGCAGACTCCAAGTACGACTTTGGACCAGAGACAAGTGCAGTACCACAGGGTTCAGTCCTGGGTCCTGTTCTGTCTGGTATCTACTTCCCTGAAGTAAACTTTAACATGGAAGGTCTGTGGCTAATGAAGTTTCCAGATGACTGCAAACTAGCAGACATAATCGAAACCACTGAAGATGTGGACATCCTACAAAAGGGCCTCACTGAGACAGATGCCTGGTGTCAAAGCTATGGCCTCAAGCTCAATGCCAAAAAGTGCATTGTTATCCCCTTTGGTGAAAACTCTGTAGCCATGAACTACAACATAGGCAGTAGTATACTTAACACTGAAAGTGTAATAAGAGACCTTGGGTCACAGAGGGACAGTGGACACACCTGTGATAATCACATCCCCGCAGTAGTCAGGAAATCCTTCTACGTGGCACACATCATCACAAAAGGTGTCTCGTGCAGAATAGAAGAGGACATTGTTCCCCTCTACTCATCACTCACTAGATCCATAATAGAGTACAATGCCCTTTTTGCTATGTACCTCACAAGACATTTACAACAACTGGAAAGCCTGCAGAAATATCTTCCAAATAGCATTAGCAGCCTGAAATACATGCCATACACAGACAGTCTCAAAATGCTCCAGCTGTACTCTCTCACATATCACCTACTCAGAGGTGATCTCTGCCTAACATACAAAGCTATGTCAAACACAGAGCTGTTGGACATGCTCCACGTAAAACACTTACAATCCCTCTGATCTTTGGCCCCAAAACCCAGAGTGAAATACAAAAGGAAGTGGTGTATCCATTTACCTTATGGTTACCCACACCTTCAGGTTAGTGGCACAGCATGAGGCCTTGGAGACCATGCAATTGCAACTAACATTTGGCAAAGCTGCTTATCAGATTGTAGCCTGCTACAGATCACCTACCTTGTCTCAGGAACCTCACTCAGTATTCCTGAGAACAGTGGAAAATATAAAGGTCCTACCAAACACCATTATATGAGGAGATTACAGCTACCAAAACACTGACTGGGAGAATTACTCGTGTACAATGTCCTTTGCCCAGTGCTTCCTAGAGTTTGAAAACTCAAACGCTCTGGAACAGCTGGTCACCATGCCCACTAGAGGTGACAACATACTGGACCTGATCATCACCAACATGGGGTACCAGTGTTCCACAACAGAGATAAACCCCTCGCTGGCAATATCAGATCATAAAGTAATCACAATGGACATCCACATCACACCCCCCCACACACAAAGTCAGGGAAACCACTGTGAAGAAAGCTTCTAAAGCAAACAGCACACTTCTCAAGGCCAAAGTGGAAAGTTAAAAACCACCCTTGCTATAGGATAATGCTAGACAATCTGCAGAATCATTTACAAGTGCATTCTATGAGCATCTACAGGTATGCATGGATCGAGACATACCAAATAAAACCAAGATGCATTCCTCCAAAAATAGGAAACCAATCTGGTGGTCGTCACACATAAATAAGCTATACAACAGAAGGAGGGAACGAACACATGATAGAGCAAACTTCACAAAAGGAAAGGCATCACTGATCATGATTAGGAAAAAACAATGATCGCTCATAAAATAATCCAAGGCCAGTTTCTAAAGACAAATTGCCAAGGAATATAAGAATAACAACCACAAAGCCTTCGTTAGCTATACAAAACATTTAGGTGGCAACTCTCAAATATGCTGTCAGCTACTACAAAATGGAAAAAAGATACACTGAACCAACTTACATTGCCCACATCCTGGGGGACAAGTTCAGTGCAACCCCCCCCCCCATCAACCACAAAAGGGCCTGTGTCCATCCCAGAAGAATGCAGAGTACCAAACTTCATGGACATTCAGGTAAAAACAGCCCTCTCCAAAGCTAAGAACACAGCATCAATGGGACTGGATGGTGTCCCAGGCTGCGACTTACACCAGCCCCAAAAGGAACTACACCCTCACCTACATTCACTGTCCAGACTCAAACTTACCACAGGCTATGTACCCAAAGAATGGCATACAGCAACAGTCATCCAGCTCCACAAAATTGGTGCCACAACAGAACCAAGAAACTATTGCCCTATAGGCCTACTCAGTCCGGTCTGCAAAGCTATGGAGCAAATTATCATGGAACCCATAAACAGAGACATTGGGGACCTCCAGACACTGGACTCTACCCAACTTGGCTTTGTTAAAGGTAGATCCTGGCTTCTAAACCTAGTTGAGTTATTTGTAACAGTTACCAAGGACATAGATGGAGGTGAAAGTAGTCCACACAGCCCACCTGGACCTCACTAAGGCCTTTCGACACCATTCCCCACTCTGGCATCATGGACAAGCTTACCAGCTTGAACATTAACAGCTATGTCACAGGATGGGTGGCCAACTGGCTCACAGATCAAACACACATGTTCAGAGTTGCAGGTGCCATGTCCGACTCTAAACCAGTCACAAATGGCAGCCCACAGGCATTGGTCCTGGGACCCCATCTGTTCAGTAGATACTGCTCAGAGGTACAGGCAAGAATGGGAGGAGTATGGCTGAACAAGCTTGCAGATGACCGCTAACTGTGGTCCATAATCGACTCCACGGCTGACACAGACATCCTACAGAAGGGTCTTACAGAGACAGATACCTGGTGTCAAAACAATGCCGTCAAGCAGAATGCCAAAGAATGCATAGTCATCCCCTTTGGATAAAACAAAGTGCACACAAATTACCACATAGGTGGTAATCCAGTATGTACGGAGAATGCAATTATGGCCCTGGGCACCCAGGTAGATAGTAAACTCTCCTTTGATGAACACATTGCCAAAGTGTTTACAAATTCCTTCTATGTAGCCCACCTAATGTAACCCACTTTGTCTAGTCTGATGATGTCACCATCCTACAAATATACCTGTGGAAAGGAAAACTCCCAATAATGTGTATAGCGCATTGTATAAATGCATACTGTTCTAGTATCATTAAGTAGTTAGATAGGGGTTTGAATCCTGCACTTGACAACTGTGTGTGTGTGTGTGTGTATCTCCTTGTAGAGGAGCAACCTTTTTGGAGACAACTACAACACCTTAAAAGTGGTATACATACCTTTGTCAAGTCTGATGATGTCACCATCCTACAAATATACCTGTATAAAGAAGCGCTCCCAGTAATATGTATAACGCGTTGTGTAAATGCGTGCTGCTCTAGTATCATTAAATAGTTAAGTAGGGGTTTGAATCCTGTACTTGACAAGTGTATGAGAGTGTGCGTATATCTCCTTGTAGAGGAGTAACCTTTTTGGAGACAACTACAACACCTTAAAAGTGGTATACTTATCATTGTCAAGTCTGATGATGTCACCATCCTACAAATATACCTGTGGAAAAGAGAACTCCCAGTAATGTGTATAGTGTGTCATGTAAATGTGTACTGCTTTAGTATCATAAAGTAGTTAGGTAGAGGTTTGAATCCTGCACTTGGTGAGTGTGTGTGTGTGTGTGTGTGTGTGTGAGACACAGTCGGTCACTGTGTTGTGGGTTTTGCTTTTACTACTGTATGACATATCACAGTGACAAGAGTATGTGCATTGCATGTCAGGTAGCTGTGTGGCAAATACATATACGTACATGTGACCTCAATTATTTCATAGGTGGAACCCTGCTTTCTCCATGAACACATCTGTTATCTTTGCCAGAGTGTGCTGCCGCTTTCCAGACCTTAGTTCACATCTGTATGCTTGTGACAAGCCCAGCCACTGCAGTGATCCCTGGCCTAGGTCATCCGTGTCACACACACACTCATTACCATTCCTATTGAATAGTGTGAGTGAGGGTTTATGCCTGAGGTATATTTCAGACCAGTTAAAATGCAGCAAAGTCTGTCAATGATGGCTATTCATTATAGGTGTACAACAACCTTTGTGGATATGCATGCAGATCCCTTATTGATTATGTGATTCACTGAGGGATTTCAAAATACCTTTGGAAATTTGATTACCAAAGGAGAGATGATGTAACACTTGGCTGTATGTACACATCGGTACCTGTCAACATGTTGGGGACTACTACCTATGAGGTACTGTGGGGATACTATGTTTTGTAAAGGTGGATAACTATGCTTTAGTTGGCTTATTGCTTTACAGCATGGGTTTGACAACAGATATCTGTCTGTATGATACCCTTGTGGAGGATGTGTGTGTCATCTGGAGAATGCATTATAGGCCACAGTATGCATTCCCAGACATGGACTGACATATCCCTACTGTGTTTGCTTGTACCTAAGTGAGCTATATGCCATTCAGGAGTGGTCCCAGGAATGGGTGCAGGTGAACACCACTGGTTACTGGCATAGTATAGTTCCTGAAGGATGCAAATGTTACTGTGTGTCCTACATCTGTGTGTCAGTTGTCAAGACATCATCTAACAATTGTTTATGGTCAGGCTGCTGAGGTTTTGTATACTACCAGAATGCAAACCCATGACAGATAGTAACAGTATCACCCACAGCACAGTGACAAACCATGTCATACACACATGTGTACCAAAGTTCCAAAATGTGTGTAGTACAATGCATACTGGCCACCAGTAGAAACTATGGAGTGTTAACACTGTGTAATACAGGGCATGTCACCCTGCCCATGTGTCCACTATGCATGTACATGCAGACAGTGCACCTCCACCATGTTCACAAATTTACACCTGCAAATCTGTGCTACACAAATCCCACATGTGTTGTCCACTCTCTAACACATGCTGCCAATACTACACACATCAGCCAAGTGGCATGTGGGTGGACAGTACACTATTGAGATTAACACTGGTGTAAACAATACTACATTGACAATCATAGCTTTAATGCATCATGCCTGCTCAGCTACACCTTCAAGGATATCATTACACTTTACTGCTGACAACATGCTAGCATTGCTATACTGCTATAAGTCACCCTGTGCATTAGCACCATGTTAGCCTGTTCCTGCATCAATGTTACAGATTACAGGAGGTGGCACAGGTTTCATCATATGCACACGGTGTGTTGTTGGTTTGCCAGAGGCCTACATTAAGCCATACAATCGACATGTATGTGTGTGCGTGTGTGTGTGTGTGTGTGTGTGAGTGTGTGTGTGCGTGTGTGTGTGTGTGTGTGTGTGTGTGTGTGTGTGTGTGTGTGTGTGAGGGCCAAGAGTACTGGTATGGGCCAATGTTGATGTAATGTGTGCGGGTATGTGTTAGCCCTAGGTGTCTGGTTTATGTGTGTGTGTGTCTGCATGCACACAGTTCCACCTTGTGGCTGCCATATACAGGGGTTTGTGGGACAGCCACAGACTATACCTGCCAGGCTTTACAGATCACCGTCCGTGGCCACGGATATGGTACCTGTGCCTGGCAGGGGTGCTGCTGACAGTATCAGGTACTAAGCCAGACTGGGTACTATCCTCAGAGGTAGACATATGTACACTAGACCCAGGTCCCTGCTGGGACTGTCCAGAGCCATGTGCATGTGGTCTTCTAGGATGGTCTATGGACAGCCCACCCCCAACATTGTTGGGGCTGGTATTGGCACTACGGAAGTGGCTGTGACTTGAGGGACATCTGCGGTGACTGGCAGCTGCTGATGTTGCTGGCATACATCCACATCAACGTCTCAACCGTCCTGCACTGTCCTGACACATGGACATGACATTGCAGAGGGCATCTAATGTCTCACCCCAACGTCTATCAGTGACCTCAGTGTAATTATGGATGGCACCTGCTAGGTCACGGATACTGTCATTTAAAGCAGTGTTATGTGCCCTCTGTGCCCTTAGTCCCTTTCTGGTGTACCGTTCCATACGTGCCTGTGCCTCCATGACATCCTGGAACATGCGTGAGGTTGTAAGAACTGTGGCATGTCTGCTGGGCATGATGACCAGCAGTGCTCCGACAAGAACCCCTGGACGTCTGCCTATGTGGTACCGTTCCAGACTTCTGGGTATGGCTGCTGTGTCCAGATGCATGCGCCATAGATACCACACTGTCCTGGACATTGCTGACTGTACACTGTCACTCAGCTAAGGGCATTGGTGATGATGGATATATTGGCAGCATGACTGTGTGCATGGATGGGGTGGACACCTGTGTACTGTCAATTGGTGGCCCAACGACAGACCCTGGCAAACATGCCTGTGCCTCAACACACCTATCCTCATTATCATTGTTTGTGTCATTGACATCAGGTTCCCTGCTGCAGTGAACCAGCCCAACCTCAGCACCTGTGAGAGGAAGACAGGAAACACACTTTATGGCCTGTACATGATGTCAGAACACATGTACACATGAACACGTGAACACATGCACACATGAACACATGCACACATGCACACATGCACACAAATACACTCCTCACTAAAGCAGACACACACACACACACACACACACACACACACACACACACACACACACACACACACACACACACACACACACACACACACCACCAGCAATCCAGAACATACTCAATAGCGGTTGATGGTGGGGTACAGTATCACAAGACAAACAGTCATATCACACGTGTCAGCATGCAGGACGCGTGTTGCTCAACAGCATGCAGTGCGAGTGTAGACAGTCCTTGCTAATAACAGTATACATGGCTTTGATGTATATGTGTTGTTGTGCAGTGATTGGCCTCACCCTAGAATGCAATGTGTACATGGACACAACATTGCTGTGCAAGTATTACAAGCTCTTCAATGTGCTGTGCACCATCACTCACAGGTATACATACCGTGGCTGGATGTTTATCTGTGTGTCACATAGATATCCGTTACTGATTAGAATGTCTGTGTCTTTAGCAGATAATTGTGGACACAGGTTTAGCTCATGCATGCTTTGCATACACACAGGATGAGTGGTGCGTGTATACCTGATGGAATACCATTGCTCAAGATAGCCATTGTACAGTAGTTATGGTGAGTGTAGAACATATTGTGGACATGCCAGTGCCAGCCATGACATGGCATGCTACAACACAACTGCAACATTAAATATCACATATACCCAATGTGTGTCATGTGACCTATACATAGCATTACAAGACATATATGTGTCACTTTGTGCAAATGGTGATTGCTATGCATATTGTGTATAGGTGTATATGTTTGCACACACACAACATTGAGGTGTATAGCAATGAATGCTGTGTGTAGTACTGTGGTTACTGTAACTGGATGGCGTGTTGTACCATGAGCCATCATCATGCAGCATCATGTGGTCAATCAAGGCTACTTATGTGTGCCAGATCGGCACCTATCATGCTGTACCTGAACCACAGTACCATGGCTACATTCACCATTTTACAGCCAGTTGTTACATGGGTTTGTGAGATGCCCAATAGGGAGCATTGCCTAACATGAATGTGTTGTGTGTTGAAGAGTGTCGCACTGCCCCATGATTGGCCTCTACCCCTCAGGTATATTATGTGTGCTGTGTGGATGACATTTGGGATACTGGAGTGTGACCTTACAGCGTGTGTCTGAATACGCCATGTGTAGCATATTAACATGTACTGCATATGATGAAGTTGTGTATGTTGTGTGCATGTGTATCGACTGCCTATCCAATGTCCACTACAGTGTAGCCACAATTGTTTGGGATGCTCTGTGTATTGCATGTGTTTGAGGTAGCTACTCATGTTACTGAGATTTGCATAGTCTCACAGCAAACATGCACAGCATGCATTATGCGTAGGTGTGTTACATGTGTACATGGCCTACACCTCACCTATGACATGCACATTTTATTTGCAATATTAAATGTAGAACACACTCACCAGCATAGGTCTGCTGCCTTGCTGTCACACCAGAGGGACCTACAAGGATATGAGACAGTTTGTCAGTGGCAACAACTGTGGCATTGCTACTGTGGGTTTGCAATCTTACAGTAGTACAATGGTTGACAGTCACAGGTCTACACATCATGTTCCAAATTGTCAGTATTGCACAACACCAGGCTCCACATCTTCTAACTACACAGTACACATCTCACATATGCATGATCTAACAATAGAGGTAACAGTAGTCTACAGATATGCCATGTTACCTGCACTCTCCATGTGAACTTGCTGGGGGGCTCCAGCCTCCATGATGATACATGTGTGCTGTTGTTGTTGTTGGCCAGGAGCCACCAGGCTCAGGAGCAGCTCCTGCACTCTGGTGAGGGGGATGGGGTGGTAACTCCACCACCTGTGGCAAGCTGTTGCCTACGGACATCAGACGCACGCTGCCGGACATGTCTAAGTAAATCACTGTAGTGATGGCGTACCTGCACATATGTCCGGTTATGCATGCCTATGTCATTTATCCTACAGACAACATCTTGCCACAGTGCAGTCTGCTCATGCTGGTCCTGGCTGGTTCTCGAGAATAGCAGGGTGTAGTTTTGGATGAGACTGGTGGTTAGGATTTCTTCCTCTGCTCGACTATAGGTAGGGTTGCGATGGTGGGCCATGACCCTGGAAGACAATGAAACAATATGTGTGAGCAAGTCATGTGGCACACAACATTCTACAGTACAGATATCACTGAATTGCCATAAATAGCAAACTATTATCTGTCAGAGGATACACACTTTCAATACCACATATCAGTGCTCAACCCACAACTGCCTGACAGTGCCTGGCACGCTCTATATATTAAATGATTTTCTGCACAGCAACAAAGAGAAACCACTATGTAAGACTATGCAACAGTACATGGCACACTGTATGCGACACAATGCCCCACCTAGCTACAGGAGGTATATATCAAGCTAATGCATAAAGAAAGATGTCATCCATTGCAATGATTGTAAAGTCCAGTTACAGTATTACCAGTATACCACAGTAGTTGTTGATGGAAAACCCCTGCCTAAAATATGTGCACGTTCGTGAATATAGGTGGCATACTGCTGTACTAATGTTGCTAGATACGCACTTATATCCTGTAACACACATATGACCGAGGGCATGTTACAGGCATACCCACACACACATCAGACATACATACAGAACGCAGAGGTATGGCAACCCAGATGATCTTTACGTGTGTACCATACAGTACTCTGTGTCAGTACTTACAAACCCTTATGCCTGAGGTATGTAATCTGTGAGGACTACAGGGAACACACAAAACAGTGTTTCCAAGCAATGTGGACATACACCATACTGTGCTGTTTAGGCCTACAGCTTCAGGTAGTACTACAGTTCATACAGGATTTGGATTCACCAGCAGTACCAATCAATGAGCATACATGTACTGCTTTAGCCTCCAGTGACACACCCCAGTTAACACCAAGGAACTATGTCAGACCGTATGCCATACTGCTTTTTCTGGCTAGCAATAGCATACACATCTTTTGCTGGGATCAGAGCTAGGACACATAATACCATGACAGAAACAGTTTCCCACTAAGCTATCCCACATATACACAACTGTGACACATTCACCAACACATTCACCATCACACTCAGTCAACCTCACATAGCAATTATTGCAATAAGTGCATGTGGTTGTGTATTGGTTCATAGGTAGGTAATAGGCTATTGGCCCTAGGGCCTTTAGAAGCCTAGCCAGATGATACCCTGGCCTTTTCATGTGCCCCTGTCAAGCAGAGCCACAGAGGTGATTCCCGGGGTGTATTTCCTATCTCCCATCGACTCATCAAGACTGTTAATGATGAGTGCTACTGAGGAGCTTTGTTTGCTATTGATAGGTAGTTTGTTCCAGAGTATGGGATGTCTCTGAGATAGGAATCTATCCCTCCAGCATGTTCTGTTTATTGAGGTGACAAGGTTTAGGTCCCTAGAGTGTGTAGCTCGTAGGGATTGTGATCTGTTTGTGTGGAGCATGTCCAACAGCTCTGGGTTTGACATAGCTTTGTATGTTAGGCAGAGGTCACCTCTGGGTTGGCGGTATGTGACACAGTTTAGCTGTGGTTTTGTGAGATGGTCTGCATAGGTCACCTGTTTGAGGACAGTCGTACTTTTTGTGAGGGGTGTCTGTGGCCTTTCCAGTTGCTGTAGATGTCTTGTGAGGTACATACCAGAAGGGGCATTGTACTCTATAATGGGTTTTGTGAGTGATGAGTAGAGGGGAACACTGACCTCTTTTTCCCTGGATGACACAGCTTTTGCGATGAGGTGTGCCACGTAGACAGATTACATGACTAGTGTGACACTGTGATTATCAAAGGGGAGACTACTGTCCACCTGTGTCCTATGGTCTCTTATCACACCTTCGGTGTTAAGTCAACTACCACCTATGTGGTAGTTCAAGGGTACAGAGTTTTTAGCAAAAGGGATGCCAATGCATTTTTGACATTAAGCTTGAGGCTGTGGCTTTGTCACCAGGCATCTGTCGCAGTAAATATGACGCTGTCTCTCTCTCTCTACATATATATATATATATATATATATATATATATATATATATATATATATATATACACACACACACACACATACATATGAACATCCATAGGTGTACATATAGATATATATATATATAGGCACATATATAGTCCACCTTTCGTGGTGGGAATATCAATTATGCGAAGTATGTGAGGTATACAGTTATGTAATGATATTGCACAGTCTTGTGCGAAATGCATTAAAGGTGTTCTCAGCCCATGTGGCTTTAGCAGGCCTCACTGGCTGCAACACTGCAAACATAACAAATCACACCCACAGCGTTTAACCACCACATGTCATATACCAGCACTGTATGCTGTTTTGTTTGCCACACACTACTACCTACATACAAACATGCACATAACAACCTTCACCAACATATATATGACCTCCCTTCACAAACAGTTGCAGTATGTCCCTTGCTCTATGCACATATACAGATGCTAATATATCTGACACAGATATATCTCTCCATATGCGTGTGCCATACACGCACAAGGTCCACACAGTTGTAAGTCCCTGGACCTCACTGCTGACCTGTTGAGCCTTGCTGCAACATGAACAGGTGTCACGTGTGAGCACACAGTAATATTAGAGGGTGTATACATAGCTGCAAATGCTAGATAAGCATACTAGCCTGGTACAGCAATTGCCAATGCTAAGCTACACATTGATATGACTATCATGCATGTGTTACTCTGTCACATCCATGTTTATTTAGCTGTATGTGCTACTCCCCCAAACAGCCATTGTCCACACTACTGTACAGAACACAGATAACATGGATCAGATGTTTGACATTTAATGCTGAGCTATATATATATATATATCACAGTTATGTCCCACTGCACACAGCTACACACTGATTTGTCCATGGCAGTAGTTATGTAGGGCATCTGTGCATAGATATGTACTGCTGCCACATATTGATGTTTCAAAGTATGTAGAGTAGTCTTCAAATACATCTACTACATGCCAGTAAATATATATCTGTTACATACCTTTCCTTTGTATGTGTTGGTAGTATTCAGTTCCGTGTGTCATTGCCTTTTATTTTTTTCAGCTGGTGTGGGTGGGTGTGTATCTCTCTTTCTCTCTGTCTCTGTCTCTCTCTCTCAATATCTGCAATGGGATGATTGCATGTGTGGCCAGCAAGTACAGCCTGCTTTTATAGGTATCTGCACATGTGCATGTGATGGCCTCTGCACCAATTGGTGGCCACCATTTGGTAATTGCATGCAGCCTGCTGTGTGGTAATTGCAGTACTCACTGTCATAGCAACCCAATGCTATAAATTACTATGTCAGGTAGGCATAGCCCTTTCAGCTTTCCAAAGTGGGGCCCATGCTTGTTTGCTGTGGAAACTGTTGTGTAAGTCAGAAGGTTGGTATAGATCTTATATCTGAAGCTAGAGGTGTAGCCAGTAATTTAAATGTTGTACTCAGACCTGAATGTTGCCACTTCCAGTACACAGTTGTCAGTATAGGATTGTACTCACCCCTACAAATGCTAACACAAGATACATGGGAGTATGTAGTTTCTTTTCTACTTATACAATTAACTGCCATACAAACGTAATTATTGAGATGTATTCATTTGGCACATGAACTGTTTGTAAACTGCTATACTGTGAATATTAATGTACTCACTTCTGCACAGTTTGTGCTTTTTTATTGTTGACATTAGCACAGGATGCTCAAGAAAACTGGACAATTCCAGTACTGAGTATGCCTGCCTACAACCTTGGTAGACCCTGAACACACAGGTATTTTGTACATTTGGGTGGGGATGCAGACATACAAAGAGCATTATGTATTATTGTGTGAATGTTATCTTGCTGGACTTTAATGGTTGCTGTGTACCTGTTAGTTTAGCAAGGCAAGTAGTCTGTCTGCATAGCTCCCAACTGTGGACCTATCCAGATGGTAGCCAGACGTTAGGCTGTTATTCTCTGTGCAACGCACAGGTCTTTCCAGCACTGGTACAATGGCATTGTTACAGTCGTTTGCTATCAGTACATGGCTACATCCTTTGGTATTTCAGTGTTGTACTCCTACATAAGGGTATGCTTGTGGAACTCCTTCCAAAGCTATTTGCACAGTGTGTAACAGCAGAAAAGCTGATATGCCTGTGTGTTTCTGCCTCGACCAGGCCTCTGAAACACACAGGTACATATTTGAACAGAGTGAGGTAAAGGTAAGTAAAAGTGAGGTACACCCTAAAAATATTAGAGACAGTAAGTGGAGACTTCAGGAGAACCAGTGCATATGAATTACTACACCTTTTCTGAAGTACAAGTGGTGTCTAACTCCTAAATATTGTCATTATTCATTAGGTGTAATACCCCACCTTTCTGCCTAATGTCAGTACTTTTCAGGGGATTCAGAGGAACACAGCTAACATATGTTTCAAAATCAGGGACATCCCTGATATGTAGTCACAGTTGGGATGTATGTCCTCTGCCCTAGTCAGATATGCCAGTGTTTGTCCTGCTATGATACTGTGTGGGGGTTGTAAAGTGCTGCTATAACATCATTTACTGCTAGAATGGCTGGTTCTCTTATCACAGTCATGTAATGCAATTCCACAACAACTGCTGGTAAAGTTCCACAGAACAGGTTTTGTGTTATGGCATTCCTATTTTTTCCTTTACATTCACTCATTCTGATGCATGATATATCTATTTCAGCAACAGCCTGCTGTATATCTACTGTGGATTAGTGGTACTTCATGCGGTCTAGTGTATCCAAGGTCCATGGTTCGAGACTGACAGTGGTGTTTTATTTTGCTGCTGAGCAGAACAAGGGCCCTCACATGCAGGGTGACGGAAGCACTTTTAAGCAGTTGTAAGCGGGTTTTCATGGGTTTGCGCGAAGCTTAGCAATGTTTAGCTAAGCGCACACTCGCTCAAACCCGCTAACTACTGCTTAAAAGTGCTTACTCCCTCTAACCCTCGCACTCATTTCTTTGAAAGAAAAGAAAATGGGGAGATAGGACAGTGGTGAAAAAGGGGTACAAAGAGGGAAAGACAGTAGGGAAAACAGCTTGGGATGTGCAGGACAGGTGTAGGGAAGGACCATAGCTGCCCATTTCTTTACAGCAACGGCTGTGCATATGCAATAATTTTGGAGGGAAATATGAAACCTTCCACCCCTGGGAGAGGGGTGAGGACAACAAAGTATGTTGTACTGCCAATTGAATTACATTTTATATGTCCAGCAGTCATGTGTGCAAAATGGGCAGCTATGTATGGGGCGTAATTTTTTTTGGAGCAGATTGCCCTTTTTTTTTCTTTTTCCAGGTGAGATTGGAATGTGGGGTAGGGGATGTAAGTATATTTGGGGAGGTAGGTTGGGGAGGTAAACAGACAGGACAAACAAGACACATACAGGGGCGGAATATGACACATGTGGTGGGTGAACACCATTGACAGGGAAGGATGCTTGGAAATCGCAAGCCCCTGAGCCCACAGATGGCAACAGTGGAACTGAGATCCCCACCCATGGGCAGTCACCACTGCACCTTCACAGCCCAGAGGGTGGCTGTGCTGGGGGCTGCATAGGAGGGGCAGGCTCAACCTGTGAGTCGTGCCACTCGTGCCTCAAGCTGGCATAGAGTATCAGCGACAGAACGCTTGATCTCCCTATGCACCACAGCCCGAACTGTTCGGAGGGTGATAGGTGGCCCTCTTCCACCCACGCTTGCACGGGGGGGACGAGCCCCATCCCCTTCAGAGCTTCCACCCGAAGGTGGCACAGGGCCAGTGGAGGAGGAGGTCCCAAGCTGGGCACCGGACCTGCTGGTGCCAGGTGCCATCGCCAGCTGAGGTGGGACAGGTGGGTCCGCTGGGACTGGCCTTCCCATACGTTCTGTGTTTAGGAGGATTTAATGAAAATATGGGTTAGTAACAGTCAACTGCATTCCCAATTAGTTATAACAGCATGCAGAAGTATTCCCATTAACTCAACACACCAGAGTTCCAACAGTTGAACAGCAAGCATGACACATGCATATATGGAACAACAGTGGACATTACAACAGCATGCAGGTTTAATTGATGGCAACAGGCCACCAATATTGTGGTATTTGAACAGGGCACATGCATCACAATAAATGCAGATATTTATAAACCAATAGGACATATGTCCCAACAAATGTTTTGAGATTAGACATACCCATTGAGGTGTGGAATTGCATTTTTTTATGCACATACAGTAGGGTGGAAAAGGATAGCTCCATTAACAACTTATATATGCTTTTAGTTTGCACTACATTCCTATTAACTGCAGTTATATGTCCCCTACATGTATTATTACACTACCCAGTTGTCTTTAATTCATGAAATGGGTTTTGCTAGATCTTTATATACATGGGCTGTATCTGATATACAAACTGTCTGGGATGCAGATGTTACTGCTACATATTTTGTGAATTGCTCAGACACGCTACTGCTGAGATGGTACACTGACAGCTCTACTTTCCTATACTTATCTAGATATGTTTAGATGAAATTATCAGTTATATGTTAACAGCTCCCTACATTTCTGCCAGCACAATGACATTTCTGGGGAACACAATACCAAGCTACTCATGTGCCAGATTAACCTGTACATGCTGGGCAAGAACCAACAGTTGAGGACTGTGAATATGCTTAAAAGCTACTGGCACTCCCTTCATCCACTTTATATGGGCCTACCCAACTGTGTGTTAACAGCACTTAATACAACAGTACTATTTCTATAATGCAAAAGTACAACATATCAAAGAAAATGGCACAGACATGCTCCAGGAATTATACCTTTATTAAAGACTTAAAACACTTTTCTAGAGGCTCTCTCATTTATTTTATATAACAGTACATGCAGAATAATTATTAGGGAATTATTATACCTTTCTTTATTGTGTTAAAACACTTTTTTCAGGCTCTCTCATTTATTTTACATAACAGTACAAGCAGAATAATTACTAACCTGCCTGGTGGCACAGCCTTAGCAGCCTATCTGCATAGGCTTGCTGATTCGCAGGACGGACACCTGCAGCTGTGAAGTAAATGAAGTGATATTGAGACATACCTATCCATAGTATACACTAGAATAGCAATTCTTACATACTTAATTCCATGACTACCTACTCAGTAGTGGGGCATTTTCCATCTCACAGGCCTCCTGGATCCACTGGTCCAGTTGATCCACCTTGGTGGTGTCTGACCAGCTCACCAGTCCGAGGGACACCTGTGGTACTGGTGAGTTCATGAGCTAGACGGTCCCAGGCTTCCGCTTTGTATTGGGTGCCCTGGTACTGGCCCCACAGGAGTCTATGCTCATGATTATGGACAAGGAGCCAAGCCATTACTTTTGACTCCTCAATGCCCCAACGTTGCGCTCAAAAATGAAAGCCCTCTCCAGCACCAGCCATTGCTGCCTGCAGATGGGAGTTACAACCAGTTATGGCAAGTATTCCCACCTATGGAGCTTAAATATGCATCATTTCCCACACTTATTTGTGATTGGCCAATTTTGAAAAAACTCAGCTGAAGGCACACCTGCTTAGCAATGGGTAAACTTCCACTAATATGTATATGTGTGTTGAAAGTGCATGTTTATGAAAAGCTGTCATGGCTTAGTGGTTCAGTACTGTGATTATGGTGCACAGTATCCTGGGTTCGAGGCCTGTCATTGCTTTTTATTTTACTACTGGCCAGACTGGTTAGGAGGTGTGGCTGTGTTTTACCGACTTTGCTCAGCTTTGCCCAATGTTGCTCTACTTTGCCCGACATTGCTCTACGTTGCTCTACATTGCCCAACGTTGCTCTATGTTGCCCACTGTTGCCCGCCATTGCGCTGGTTAGCGTGGTGTGCAGCTACGCGCACACATCTTCTGTTTGTGCTTGTTTGCGTGATGCGCAGCTCTGCGCAAAGCTATTGCGCTAGTTAAAGCAGTGCTTAGCTACGAGCAATTATATTTAAATATCCTTAATACTGGTAAACTTTGCTTAGCAATGCTTCACATTGCTTAAGATACGTTACTTATGCAGCCATCAGTATGCATAACCATTTCACTTTTTTATATATATATAATTTATTCACTACTACATAGGCCATTTCAATGCTTTTTACTGAAATTTAAATGATAAATGTCAGGGATTATTTTTATATACAGATTTCCAACAGAAAATAGAAAGGGGAGTGGTGGGACTCGAACTGGGAATGCCTTCTCTTTGTGCGAAGGCTCTACCACTACGCTATCGCTATTTTGCTTAATTTGCATATAAGTTTCTTATTATCCTCTTTGATGTCTAAACTGCTAACTGTAGCTAAACAATGGGCAAACCTGCGCAAATACGGGCAGCTATATCGGGAATAATAAAAAGAAAAAATTAAAGTTTTACATTTTATAATTGTACAGGGGTTTAGAATATGGGGGAGTGTAGTATTGGGTATGTACACATTTGAGTGGACTCACTCATGTAGGTTGACATTTCTCAATTGAGAGACTTGCAGGGGCATGGATTTTTGGACTGCTCAGCAGTCCGACACGTCCCCTGCACTCGTGCATGCTCCGTGTTAGCCTTAGAGTTGAGACAGTGTGCCCTCATTAATATGCATGGCGCTCTGCCATCTTACTCTTAGACTGGTGTTTCCATGTAAGACTACTTTAGTCTTACACGGAGGATTTGTGAATCCTGGGATTACAAATGCCTTATTAATTGATAGATGTATACAAGCAATATACGGCTTGCTTCAATGCATAACTGTACTGCATAAAACTATATAGCAAATGCACCTCAACATGGTAAGACTGTCACTGTATATAAAGCAAAAATATACCATTCTGTAAAGACCTGGATCTAAAAAGAAGGAAATCTGACACAAGTAATTTTTTGCACCAAATTGCTTGTCCATTCCTGCTAGCAGCGTGACCCAAAATGAATCATAACTTTGTCTGTTAAACCCTGGATAACCCCCACAAAGTGTAAGTGCTTTAAACTTTTGGTTGAAGAATATTCCTCTATAACAATCAAGAATTCAGATGGCATATTCTATCGGTAGAATAGTGATCACTTTTGCAAATCCCTTTGAATGCTGTAAAACTGGAGACTCTGACATTAGAAATTATTTGGTAAGGAGGGAGTTAAAAATGGCAATAGCGCCATTCCATTAGTTCTACTGCAGATAAGACATTTCCTCCCTGTCAATATCTGGCTACTCTCTTGAAATCATAGTCCAAGGAAAACTACTTTAATTCTGAATGGGAATATTAATCTTATTTCCAGGTGTATTTTTCTTTCAAACATCACAACACAGGGCAGAAGCTTAGGGATAAGGGGTGTCATTATCTGTGTTATCACTGCTCATCTGAGTTTATGCTATTCATTTGCTACTGATAGACCTGATAAAATAATTTCACTTTTTTTTGTTGTTTCTCTGCATATAATGATAGCTGCTGTGTCAGTGTGGAAGGAAGCGTGATCAATGGTCAAGGGTCCTAAGGGATTGCTCATTTCCTCTCTGCCTCTCTGTAATTCATTCTCCAAACACCTAGTTTTAGACCAGACAGAGTGCTTATTTTTCAGACGTTGTGAAATATCATGCAAACTTATGTTTCAGGACCTCATATTAATATTCAGCATCATGTCATCAACAACTATCAATCCTTAATTTCGAATGACCCACTTTCCATATGGAAAATACCAATTGCTGCCTGCAGAGAACATGCTTTCCTTTTTTGCAAAGCATGTATTTTCCATGAGTTATGTCGCTTGTGTGCCCTAATTTTAAGATTTTCTCCAAATTGGCTAAGAGTAGGAAATTATGATAAGTAAATGTTTGCTGGTCATTTTATTTCTGATATAGTCTCTTGTTCACAAGCTACTACATCAATGAGTGGTTGTTAGCAACTAAACTAATGATCAGTCATTTTGTACAGTTCACTACATCCTTTCATTCAAAGTGCAGTATCCTTGGACCAAGCTATGTTAGTAAAGAAGTAGCATTAGGAAATTATCCTATGGGGGTGTCCTCTATAAAAGCACTAAAAATAGTTCTTAAAAGTTATTTTTGGTGGTTTTCTTGTGACTACCTGACCACTGACATAGTGGTCTTTGAGGAAAATCATCATTTTGTTAATTTTAAAGTTTATGAGAACAAATAATGAAATCGAACTTGGACAAAGTGCTCCACGTGTCAGAAATGTTGCATAGAACATAATCTATTCTCAACCCTACAAACAGATATTTGCTACAAAACTACAATAAACAAGGAAAATATAGGTCCGTAGGTTCATAGGAGCTTACTAGGCTAATGGCCCTAGGGCCTTTACAAGCTTAGGCATGTAAACAACCGAAGTACCCTAGTTGAACATAGTTAGATGCTGTTGTTTGCAAAGTGGTACTATGATCAGCACCAAGAGTCCCTGACCATGAGAGCCATAGATGCCATCCCTGAGGTGAATTTGCAGTTTCCCATCCAATTGTCAAGGTTGCGTTTAAATAGGGTTATTGAGGAGTTCTGCTTCACATGAAGTGGAAGCTTTTTCCAGAGAAGCAGCAGTCTCTGGAAGACATATCTGTATCTTGCGTAAGTTCATTAATGTCGCAGACCAGGTTGAGATCTCTGGAGTGAGTGACTCTTGCCTATTGGATTTCTGGATGTGCAGCATTTCCATTAGGGTAGGGTCAGAGACGACTCTGTAGACCAGAGATAGGTTGATTCTAAGCAGCCTGTATAATACAGAGTACAGTAATATGGCTTTCAGTCTTTTGATGTAGGTCATGTCTTGGATGCCCGGAATTCTCTTCATTAGAAACCTCTGTTTTCTCTCCAGCTGCTGCAAGTGTCTGATGAGGTATATGCAGAAGGGAGCATTATATTCAGTCAGTGGTCTGATAAGGAATGAGTACAGTGGAGTAATGATCTCCCTGGTCTTGGATGCGATGCCCTTATTTATGAGGTGGGCAGTGTAGATGGCTTTCCTTACTACTGTGATTTTTAGATCGCTATCAAGTAGTGTTCCCAAGTTATGTACCACTGTGTTTGAGCTTAGAAGGATGCTGTCTATATCGTAACTAGAAGGGGATACTTTTCTTCCAGAGGGGATAATGAAGCATTTATTTTCATTTAGTTTTAATCTAAGGCCCTGACACCAATCATTTGTCTGTGTCTGCCCCTTCTGTAATTTGATGATGTTGTTGGATCCCGGTTTGTAGTTGTCTTCAAATTTAGTAAGCCAGAAGCCATCAACTTTTGACTGGACTTCAGAAAAATAAATTCCAAACAGTAGAGAGCCCAGTACAGATCCCTGTGGTACACCGCTGGTAACTGGTCTACTGGTGGAGGTGAATTCCCCAACTTTAACAGTGTGCATTCTATCTGGGGGCCATTTTGCTACCCATCTAGTGATGAATGGGTTGATACCCAGCTAGGAGTGTTATCAGCTTAACATGGCAGTAAATAAACTCACAAAATATGGCAGCCATGAAAACTGAGTAACTATTGAAGTTCAGTAGTGATTGTCCACATCTGTTGGTAGAAAGGATGCCAGATTATCAGCTGGTAGCAGTTAAGGATAACATTTTATATTAATACTGGTTTATATTTAAATGTATATAAAGTATGCTGTTTTGTCTTCCATTTCCATAATGCAACCACAAGTGCACGCACGCGCGCCCACACACACACACACACACACACACACACACACACACAAACACACACACGCAAGGAACATACTATAAACCTGCTTTACTTAAGGAACTGGTCTTAAATGAAGAGTCAGTGTGACTGAAAGAAGACCATGATATGTTTTGAAATTGCATTTCATCAAGTTCTTTTCAGCTTTCAGCTGCTGACATATGTTTAACTTTTAACTGTTGTATTAGAAAAAAAAATTGTTTTATTAGAAGCATGATATTTTATTTGGTGTTAAGAATTTTGCATAGAACAGTCATTTCCTAAACTGTATTGCACAATAAAAGTTAGGCTTTAGTTCTGTCAAATTTTAATGTGCTGGGCTTTCATGTATATTGCAAGATGAAAATATCTGATTTAACGTTTTTGTCTAAGATTGCAGATTTGTGCATTTCCTGTAAGAAGTTGATTCCTATGTGAAAATAATTCTGACATTCTATTTAGTTGCTGATGCAAAATAAATTATATCTCTTTTAGCTCATATTAGTTGCTGACTAAAGAGTTTGGTGTCTTAAGAACATGACAAAAGTTTGTTTCTGATTCATAAGTTCATAGGTTCAAAGGATGATACTAGGCTATTAGCCCAGAGGACCTTATAAGCCTAATCAAGAATTTTGTCCATGTTCCCTCAAAGTCAACACCTTGTTCAGAAAGAAATCAGGTCTAAGTTTATTTATTGCTTTGAGAGAGAAGCCATTAATGCCCTGCTTGCATTTTCTTGGTCCTTCATTGTGTTTCACAGAATTTCACTCGGTTTTGGTATGCTATAAAAAGCTGCGTATTTTAGCTTAGTTTAGCATTCTTTTAGAATTTAGATTATATTGAAACTGTATGTTACCTTATTAAAAGTTGATCTCATAACTCTGATTCCTTTGGACAAAGATGGTCCTGATAAAAACTGAAGGATTGTACTGACGGACATGGTAAATCTACGACTTCACAGTCAAATTGTCTGACATGGTAGACATCATAGGCAAGCCCTGCTGACTTTTACTTTACCCTATTAAAACAAAACCAGTGAACACATGATTATCATCATGCAAATGATTCATTTTTTAAATTAAATCTTAATAATTGGTTATATTACATTATTAGTACTTGTAATGTAGCAAAATATTTTAGAAATAAAACCACTGCAATAATCTTACTGTTAATCGCCCTACTTTTTTAACTTTAAAACTATGATTTTGCATCATGTTTTGCATATCATATGACACATTCCCTATAAGTATGAATTCAGTTGTATCTATTACCTTAAATAGTACACTTTTTTGCTAGCCAATACATTTTGCATCCCTTCTGAAGAGACAATAAAGAAAAGACTACCTACAAGAAGTTTCAAGCAATTTTCAAATGTCTGTAACATTCTCTGTAGTTTTCTGTGATTTTCAAAGCCATACATTATTTCATATTGTACACTAGAATTTGTGCAGATTTCTAGAGCATACTCACAAAAAAAAAATCTATAACTCCATTATTTTTACTTTGTTTTTACTTTTGCATGACTGTGCTTATATAGAATAGCAACTCAGCCATGGGGAAAACATGCTGCCAGAAACTATAGCCAAGGCTTTTATAATAAAAATAAGAAAATAAATAAAAAATATGACAACTGTAAATAACAAAATGGCAATACAGTCTTCATTTTATGCATATGTACCAGATTACATCAGAACTTTAGAACACATTAAGAAATGACACTTATGCAAAGTATGTCATCCCAAAGTCGCAGACTGCCCAAAAAAGGAGGTGGTGTAGCACTGATATTTAAACAGTACCTCAATATTCAACTCCTGAACTCATCTGCCACTCACCACAACAAAGAAGAAATCCTTTATTCCAATCTCAAACTAAACCCACACAAAACAATCAATATCATAGGATGCTATTTCCCACCAGGGCAAAATATTACACCCCCAGAAAATCTCCAGAGCTGGGCTACTCTATCTTTACCCCAGGAAACCATCATTCTTGGCGACTTTAACATCTACTGGCTATCCTATAATAACAATCTCCCAACCATTCACCTTAAACTCTATAGGTTCACCCAACTCATCCAGTCCCCTACCCGAATCAACAAAAACCCTAACAATCATACCTTACTTGACTGGATCCTAGTCAACAAAGTCCCTCACTCTTACCTAGCAGGCTGCTTACCTGACAGTCTTAGTGACCACTCCCCCACTTTCCTAATTCAGCACCACACACACAATCTCAAGCCCATTATCCACAGGCAAATATGGAACAAGTCCAACTTCAACCCCAACTTCTTCATCTCATCCCTGCAAAAAATTAACTGGTCACCACTAAACTACCTCAACCTAGATGAGGCTGTCCACTTCTTCAACAGTACCTTCCTCTCCATCCTAAACACCCATGCTCCTGTAAGAAATGCCAAAGTCAGATCCAGGTGTGCCCCATCGTTACAAAAGACCACCAGAACCCTAATGAAATCCAGAGATAAGGCCTGGGTGCACTGGCGACTAACAAAAAATAACTCAGATAGGCAATCATTCCTTGAACTGCGCAATAAAGCTAAAAAGCATATAAAGTTAGACAAATCCCTCTACTATAAATCCACCCTAAACTCTACCAACCACAACCCTAAGCAATTCTGGTCCACTATTAACACTATCCTCCACCCAGGGAAGGTTGATAACCCCCAGCCATCCATTCCCCCCTCCTCCAGCAGTATTGCTGAATCCTTAAACAAACACTTCACTGAAACTATAACATCTCTAAACAAACAACACTTCCCTACAACAGCCCCCCCCAACTCCTAACCCTAAACCCCCACTCCTCTTTTCTTCTTCACTTCAGTACTTACCTTCAACATAAAAAGACTATTGTCAAAACTTAAACCCACCAAACTCGCAGCTGACAGTCTCCCCTCTGAATACTTGAAAATTGCACCCGATACACTAGCCTATCCAATTTCAATTCTAATCAACCATTCCATAACAGAAGGCTATGTTCCCTCGATATGGAAAATACCCCACGTCATTCCCCTCCACAAAGGCACCCCCTCCACCAATCTCCCCAATTACTGCCCCATTGCTATCCTCCCCCCTCTGTCCAAGATACTTGAAAAATGTATCAACACCCAGGTCTCCAACTACCTCCTAGCTAATAATCTCCTCTCCAAAACCCAACATGGTTTCAGGCCATATCACAGCACTACCTCCACTCTGCCCTCCTTCACCAAGACTATACTTCATCACAAAAACATTGGCCTCTTCTCTACTGCCGTATTTCTAGATCGATCAAAGGCCTTTGACATGGAATCTCATGAGCTACTACTCTCTACTCTCCCCAAACTCTCCTTCTCACAATCAGCCTGCAGCTGGTTCCACAGCTATCTACATGGATGCCAGCAGTCAGTAATCTGGGATGATAACCTATCACTTCACCTCCCACTTACTGTCGGAGTTTCCCAAGGGTCTATCCTTGGCGCTCTGCTATTCTCACTTTTCACTAACAACCTACTTACTGCCACCACACAAGCATCTCTTATACAGTACGCAGATGACTCTACTCTCATCTGCTCTGCCCCCACTCTACCAAAACTACAACAAATCACACAGGAATCATTCTATTCTGTAGAAAGCTGGCT
>NC_056739.1:1421761538-1421794038 GCF_019279795.1 Protopterus annectens | reverse complement strand
CCATATATATAGGGTTTACAAGCCTAGCCCATGGAAGTGCCCTGGCATCATGCCGACATTAGTTCCTGGTGCCTCTATCAAGTAGAGCCACTGGAGTGATGCCCAGGGTGAACCTTCTATTTCCCATCCACTCATCAGGATTTTTCTTGAAAAGGGCCAGTGAGGTGCTCTGCTTTGCATGTATGGGAAGTTTGTTCCAGAGCCTGGGCAGTCTCTGGGTTATGAACCTATCCTTCTAGTATCTTCTGTTGATTGTGGTAATGAGGTTGAGGTCCCTGGAGCGTGTGGTACAGAGGGATTGAGATTTCTTTAGGTGTAACATTTCTAACAGGGCTGGGTCAGACATGGCATTGTAAGTCAAGCAGAGATTGCCTCTTAATAGATGATATGAGACAGAGAACAGCTGGAGTATTTTGAGTCTGTCCATGTAGGGCATGTATTTAAGGCCTAGGGTCCTCTTCGTGAGGTACTTTTATGGCCTTTCCAGCTGTTGCAGGTGTTTAATGAGGTACATGCCAAATGAGGCAATATACTCGATGATTGGTTTAATGAGGGAAGAGTAGAAGAAGATGATGACCTCTTTCTTCCTGGATGCAAAACCCTTGGTAAAGAGATGTGCCACATAGAAGGATTTTCTGACCAGAGTGGCAGTGTGGTGGTCGAAGTAGAGGTTGCTGTCAATATATGTCCACAGATCTCTTATAATGCCTTCAGTGCTCAGTGGGCTCCCATCAATGTGGTAATTAGTGGGAACTATGTTTTTCCCAAAGGGAATTACGATGCATTTTTTGGCATTAAGCTTAAGGCCATGGTTTTGACACCAGTTGTTGGTCTTAGTGAGGCCTTTCTGTAGGATGTCTACATCACTTGGGGAGTTAATAATGGCTCCCAGCTTGCAATCATCAGCGAACTTGGTCAGCCAGAGTCCCTCCGTGTTGGCCTGGGCTTCTGAGAAGAAGATGCCAAACAGGAGAGGACCCAGGACTGATCCCTGTAGGACTCCACTCATGACTGGTTGGCAGTCTGACTTGGAGTCTGCTACTTTCACACTGTGGGTTCTATCTGTGAGCCAGTTTGCAACCCACCTAGTGATAAAAGGATTGATGCCTGGTTTGGTGAGTCTATCAATAATTCCTGAGTGGGGAATGGTATCAAAGGCCTTTGCCAGATTAAGGTAGGCTGTATGAACTGCCTTGCCCTCATTCACAGCTCTGGTGACTGATTCAAAGAAGTCAACCAGGTTGAGCAGGCATGATCTACTCTTCACAAAACCAAATTGCTTGGGATCCAGAGTTTAGAGATTCCCTATATCCTTGTTAATTAGGTCCATGATGATGCACTCCATAGCCTTACATATCAGACTGTAAAGTCAGTGGTGCATGTGGTAATTGTGTAACATAAAGACTCATCAGGCTAATGGGGTAATAATTTCCAGGGTCTGTAGTCGCTCCCCCTTTGTGGAGAGGGATGACTGTAGCAGTGTGTTATTCTGTACGGACAAAGCCTTAGGTGAGGCTATGATTGAACAGGGCACACAGGTGTGGTGCCAGTTCATTTTGTAGTTCAGTAGAACACAGCCAGGGATATTGTCAGGTCCCATGGAAGCTGTATTCTTGGTGTTAGACAATGCAACTTTAACCTGTGCTGCATTAATGCTGTGTGCCTGGCATTCTTCCAGTATTGTAATTGGTCCTTTAAAGGGGGAGAGAGGGGTAAAGTTGGCACTGAATCTGTCAGCCAGTATGTTGGCAATATCAGTTGGCTCAATATAGGAAGTGCAGTAACTCAGAGCCAATCTGGGTATTGCTGTGGAGATTCTTGATATAACTGTAGAAGGCTTTGTGGTTGTTTTTAGTGTCTACTGCAATTCTTCCTTCATATCTAGCTTTAGAGGTTTTGATGAGGGTTCTCAACTTTTTGTTGAGGCTAATAAGGGAGTTTTTCCAGTCTTGGGACTTCACCTTTTTCTGCAACAGTTTCTTCCTTCTGTTGTAGAGTTTGTTAATGGCAGGGGAACACCAGATTGGCTTCCTTTTTTTGGAGGAGAGTGTCTTGGTTCTGTTGGGTATGGCTAGATCCATGCATTTATGTAAGTGTTCGTATAGTGCATTGGTGTATGATTCAGCAGTCATGAATCTATTTTCCATTTGCATGTGTGCTGTGAAGTTAGCCACCTCTGTTTTTAGGAGCCCAAAGTCAGCTTTGGAGACATTTTTCATGGTGGTTACCTTTGCTGGTGGTGTGGGTGAAATGTGGATTTCCATGGTAATTAGTTTGTGGTCAGATCCTACCAGGGAGGACTTGACTATTGGTGTTGAGCAACGATTGCCCATTTTAGTAATAACCAGGTCAAGGATGTTGCTTCCTCTAGTGGGAAGAAGAATGAGCTGGTCCAGCACATTGGAATTAATGAATTCCAGGAAGCGTTGGGCAAGTGTACTGGTGCATGAGTAGTTTTCCCAGTTGATGGAGGAGTAGTTGAAGTCACCCAGTATGAGAGTGTTGGATTGGACCCTAGCCATTTCCAGGGTGCTTAGGAGCATGGAATGGGAGTCTTAGGACATGGTTGGGGACCTATAGTCGGCTACAGCCTGAATCGCTGTCTTACCCACTGTCAGTTGTACCTGAAGTATCTCCGATGTGTTGTGCTGGGCTACTAGTCTGGTGTGCATATCCTTTATGAATATGGTGACACCACCGCCTTTGAAGCTTCATTCCATTTTCTGGGGCCGAAAGATGTGGAATGAGTTATAGCCTGGTAGTGCAGGGGTGCTTTCTGCTGCTTTAAACCAGGTCTCCGTTACAGCACAGATGTCGATGTTCTCCATTTTGAAGAGTGCTTCAAGCGAGTGCATCTTGAGATTTAAAATTCTAGCAATGAGCACAATGACCCTCAAATTGCATTTATTTATAGCTGTTACAGTGGTAATATGGTCTTTTTGACACCGCCTAAAAAAGACACTATAGGAGTGGCAAGAGCCTTATCCAGTATCCGGAAACCTAGGGGTGACAGATGCAGGCCATCTCTGGCAAAGCATTGAGGTCTGTAATCCCAAGAAGACAGATACTGGATCCCTTTAGAATGACACCAGAAACTTAGCCAATTGTTGAAATCAATCATTTTCTGCTTGTACTGCGGTATCATTCTGGGCAAGGGCCATACCTGCCTGGACCACATAATCCGAGAGCTCCTCCATATCTCCTTTCATGTAGTCCAAGGAGGTACATCTCAGGTCATTCACACCCACATGGGCAATGACAGAGTCATACTTGTACTTGTTGTGGAGTGGCCTAAGTGCGTGTGTTGTTTGGATCCTGGCACACGACAGACAGCTGACTGTTACCTTCTCCTTATTCAACCTAGTGAGTGGGATATCAGTGTGCCTCACTATCGAATCACCTATGATTAGTGTATTGGGCAAGCTGTTTTGCCTTAGGGGCTTAGGTTGAGGGGCACACTCTGTAGGTGAGCTATGTGTCTTGTGATTTGTGCTGTGTTGTTGTGGTCGAGTGCATTTCTGATTTGCAGGTCTCTGCTGTTTGGGTAGATTTCTATTGAGAGCCTTTGCAAAGGTGGGTGTGTGTTTTTTTGTTTTTAAGTGTGAGCTGTGATGATGGGTGTTCTGGAGGGCTATGTTTTCCATGTGGTGTGGTGCAGGTGTTGACCTTCTCCTCCTGACCAGCTGTTCTGGTCTTGGTTGGATTTTGGATATATAAGTGCATCTCTCACAAATCTGAGTGTTGGAAGGTAAGAGGAGAGGGTTGTCTGTGTACATGAGGGAGTTGCTACACTGCCTCAAAATGCCCAGGTTCACCAGGTTAATAGGAGAAAGCACAGGTAACTGATCTTTAGACATGCCAGGAAGGATGGTCATTATTAATAAGTACTGGAGCTGTTTCCTTATAGGACTTTTAGTGCTTTTAGCACTTATGTGTGCTACAATAATTGTTACAAGAAACCAGATGAAGTGCTAGGCGAATAAGCTAGTTAAATGCAAGAGAGAAGAGAACTAACAAGATCTAAGGGAAACATTGAAGAGCAGACTTTCTGGCACCGGTAATATTTTACCCTAGTTTAGTGGCACTGCACGGCGCACAAGCCCATGCAAGCATGGGCTTTTAAAGCAGAAAGTTGAAAGGGAGCTGTAAACCACTCCTCTTGTGGTAGAGAGGCTGCCTAGTGCTTACCACTCCCACTGATAAGCTGAGAGGCTTCACTCTAACACAGAAAGGTCTGGGGAACTCAGAAACTGCAGTAGAGTCCTGAATACAGCAAATCTGTATGTGGAGTACTCTGGTAACAGGAAAGGTGGGAAAACAAACTAGAACTTTTTTTTTTAATATAACAGTGGCAAATGAGCAAACTGACTTAAACAAATTAACCAATTAACCAATAAAAAATCTCAGAACTGAGCCCTGTTCCAGCAGTCTTCAATCAGACAAGTTTTTGCTGCACACTCCTGCCACTAGGGTGCAGGGGAACCTTCTGCAAAAAAAAGATGGCCTGGATTACTGCTCATGTTATACAAACAAAGCTAGATTCAGCAGGTCTGAATCTAGTCTATGCTACAGCAAACAAGGCATACCAATTTCAGAAAGAAACAGTTCAAATAAACAGGCACAATAAGCCTTTAACCAGAAATTCCCAGCTCAGAAGGGTAGAATCTACCCTCTCCTACCACAAGAGTGCAAACCACAAACTTTCTTAATGTAAAATAACTGGAATGAAGCCCAAGTGCTTAAACCAGAACTAAGACACTTTTAGAATAACAGACACTAAGCCTTCAATAAACAACTTCCCAGCTTAGAAGGATGCAAGCTACCTGTCCTGCCAAAAGAGTGCAGACCACAAATCTTCTTAATGTAAAACAACTGGCGTGAAGTCCAAGTGCTTAAATCAAAAGGCTTAGAATAACAGTTAGAATTTATTCAGGCTGCTAACAAACAGTAATAATTGCAGCAGAATAAATGCAATTGAGTACTTTTAAAAACAGGCAAAAGCAAAATAAAGTAATAAAGTAGGAAGAAACACAAATATAGTAAAAGCAGATGAATAAAGTGCAATTTTTTTTGGTTAAGTGGGATGGAATGAAACATGATAATTTAACGTTGATAAACTAAGGGAGTGGGCCTTCCAAAATGATCTCTCTCTACTCAGTAGAATAAGCTGATGAGAATGGGACTGGGAGGAGTGTCCAAAATGAGATTTATAGTAGGTGTGGGCAAATCAAAAGCCACTTAAAACAAAACAAATGTAATACTAGAATAAGATACAAAATAGAAGTGATCAAACCTTAAATAAAGAGCTTCAAATCAAAATTAAATGCAGAGATGAGTGATACTCAGAGCAATGCAGACCACACAAACAATAATATATAGATATAGCTATGTATAGATCTGTATGTATATATATATATATATATATATATATATATATATTTTTTTTTTTTTTTACCCTTGTGATTCTCCCTAGTATAAGTCTGGTATAAGACCCACATGGTTTCAGAATCTGGTTACTTTAAAAATTGGCACTAGTATTCCATCAAGGGAATATCTGAGGGTAACACACTATCTGAATGTACATCTTAGGCTTCCCACAATTACATTTGATTCAGCTTATGGAATTTTCCACTGAATTTCCAGAATTTTTACTTATTTGGCTATTTTTTTATCTGTTTTATTATCTTTTTCTGCTTCTAAGTTGAACTGCACACAAAAAGATTTTAGGAAGCTCAGCGGCAGTCAGCGAAAATGCTCATTCTTTCAATGTTTAATCTCATTAAGAACACCTCTCTTACACACATTCCTTGTATTCTAACTACAACAGCCCCATAAAAGTGTGCATTATCCTTATGGCACAAATATTACTGTAACAGTTTGATAAACAGATGCCAACAAGATCCTTCACATTCAGTCCCTGGCCCATAAAAGACTTAGCTCCCTGCTTTCTTTCCATAAGAAGCAAAATAAAGAAACTAGTTATTATTTATAAATCATAATGATCTGAACCAAGCTTGTGTTTTGCTGTTTATTTTTTAAAGCTTTGGAAAAAGGATGAACTAGGGACAGTGGATGGCCTAGCACTCTGCTTGCAAATTAGTTGAAAATGTTCACCAACCACACACACACACACACACACACACACACACACACACACACACACTTCTACATGCAAATTAGATATATTTTTTTCTAACAACCACATACTTACACAAAGAAGCACACTCTTGCTCTAAGTCCAGTCAAGTCAACTGTCTAGCCCATGCCCCCTGCTACACCATTAAAAAAAAACTGTTATTACTATCTGATGTGAAGAGGTTTTGTAATTGAAGAAAGTGCTCATCATGGTTTCCTTTAGTAAAAATCTGAAAAAAAGACTTCTTTGCTGTGAAGATTTTTTTTATCATAGAGCTTAAGAATAATAAACTCTTCATTCAAAACTGACATCTCGTCATTGTCTGTCATCTAAACTGCTGCTGTATAGATAGATAGTTAGACTGATATACACTTAGACAAACTTATAGATATAAATAGATATAGATATCGATATAGATATAGATAGATACAGATATATGCATATACAGTCTACTTCTCTTGACAGGTTTAGATTTAACCAAATGTTTGATGTTACTAAAATCATTTATGAAACCATGAATTTTACTGGAATTTAACATAATTGTGCAGTAATCTTCGAAAACTTCTAACTTGTTTAAATCCCCACTGCTCCCATCATTAAGCACATTATCTATGTCTCCAAAATATGATTCAGTCTTCTCAGCAGTAGAGCTTAGATGATGTGATTAACAAAGACAGAGATTTAGGAGGAGGAGAACAAGAAAACAGGTTAACCTGACTGGAAATGCAAACACCAGGCATCTTTTTTTTGGTTTCTGAAACACCAGCTGGGTATGTAGAACCTTTACTGCAAGCTTTAATGTCTGTTATTTTTTTCTTTAAATTGAGAGATTTTAACGTAATGTCCAAAAGCTACACTGACTGCTAGACACTATTTGGCTCACTTGTAAAAGACAGGAAAGTGGAGTTACTGAAAATCATTGTGCATTGACTTAATATTTCTGTCCAAATATCATTGTGCATTGACTTAATATTTCTGTCCAAATTTCAGATCTGAACATTAAATTGCCCTTTTAAGTTATGTACCACAGTCCTATTTGTTTTTTTTTTTTGTTTTTATTCCAGCCATGGAGTCAGTCCCAAATATATAAAGAACTAAAAAGATCTATAACCAACAAGGAGATGGAATAGTAAACAAAAGGGACACTCAAACCATAAACAAGGTTCGCTGTGGAGAACCAAATAAGGAAATGAGACCAAAGTTGAATTAATCCAAAAGTTGTCTAAAACACTTTATTCATAGGTCACCAAAAACAATCCTTAACGCTTTACACTGATATGTTTTTGAACGTCTTCCTCAGAAGCCAAAAGCTTAATCAATTAAACACCCTTCTTTTATAGCAAATTCAATAAAAATGTTGGCCAATAGAAGGTTGATATCAATAAAACAATCAGAACAGGTATTTAAAGCAGAAAAAATACATCTGTCCGTTTATATTAACAGAAAGCAAAACGTTCTAAAACTTTAAAATATCACAACCATATGTACATATTAAATACTAACAACTTCCACCTATTGTATTAAAATTCCTTAATGTTAAAAACTGTATAAATAATGTTTTTTAAAATAATGTTTTTGATATAGTTACTACTAAAAAATAAATCTTTAATATTCTAAAAATGTAATCTGCTACCATCTGCTGGAAAAATAGGGACATAACACTGGCAATGATATTATAACTTTGCTGCTCTTAACTTGAGTACTGGGAGAAGGGAAACCATATCGTTCAAACCTGGCCCTTTTGTAGCCTCCAAAGTAATCTGCCAGAATAATTCCCTATATTCTAATTTTGTTTCCCACATGCCACCCCTGACCTCTTTCGGAACTACCTCAAGAACAAAAAAATGAAAAAAAGCTTGATTGCAAATTTGGGAATGATGAAATAAAGCATTATTTACATTTTGTTTTTTGATTTCATAATAGTGCTCATAAATTCTGGATTTTAACTTCCTCTCTGCCTTCCCCACATAAAAAGATTGACAGGAATGGCATGTGGCTAGATAAACAACACCATTTGTATTACAGTTGGAATATTTGGTGCTTTTAATAAGCCTATTTCTACTGGGAATTTGAATACTAGAAGTATTCTTAATGTACTGGCACTGAGAACAAGAACCACACTTGAATGTACCCACTCTACCAGATCTGTTTACTGGGTTGGTACCACCCCCAAACTCAAAAAGATTCTTAAAATTCATGTATTTTCTGTATATGAATTTGGGGGGCTGCCTATGTATAAATTCTAGGTCTGAAATTTGTTTAAACCTATCCCATTCTCTATTAATAATTTGTTTAATGACAGCCGAATTGCCAATGTAGTCCATAATATATGCTTGTTCCAAATTTTTTAAAGTATCAATATTAATATCAGAAAGATTAGAATTAAAATTAACACAATCATCTTGACCTAAAATAGTGGCAAACCTCCCATTTCTATCATCCAATACCTCTTGATACATCTCATTAATTAAGTGATCAGGGTAACCCCTCTCTCTAAACATATCCATGACAAAGTGACTGTCGTTCATAAATTCAGCGTCGTCAGATGTCATACGACTAGTCCTAACCAGCTGTCCTTTAACAAGATTTTTCTTTTGAAAGAAAGGATGCCCACTTTTAAAATGGAGATGTGAGTTTGAAAAAGTTTTTTCCTATGTATTCTGGAAGAAAAAGTGTTATCAGGCTTTTTCAAAGAAACATCTAAATAAATACATTCTTGATTATTGAAACTATAGGTAAAATCCAAAAAATCAGTTGTGCCCTTAATATGTCAAGAATTCAAAAAACCTTTCTTGAGTGTCGGTCCAAAAAATACAAATGTCATCAAGAAAGCGTTTATACAGGACCCAACTCCTGGTAAATTCACATTTGTTGATAAATAAATACTCCCACCATGAAAGTATAATGTTGGCATACGTAGGGGCACATTTTGCCCCCATAGCAACTCCCCTCTCCTGCTTATAAAAATTCTCCTTGAACATACATAAAATTATTTTTGAGAATGACCTCCATAAATAAAAGGCAGACCCTAAAATCGTCTGGGGAGAAATAACCACTTTCCCTCATGCTTTCTTCCAACCATAAAATACCAATATCATGTGATATTGATCCAAAAAGATCAACAATGTCCAAAGTAACAAAAATAATATCAGTGGAAAGTTGGTCTTTACCTGTCTAAGGAAATCCCATGAATCTTTTAACACTGTAGTACTCGAATTGGACAATTCCTTTAATTTCACATCTATATATTTGGCTAAGGGGGTGGTAATAGATCCCTCTGATGATACAATAAGTCGCAAAGGGGGGTCACTGGGGTCTTTGTGGACCTTGGGGATGCCAAAAACTGAAGGGACCCTAGGATTTTTGTTTGACAAAAAATCGTACATGTCTATAGCAATAGAACCTTCAAGCAATAGGTCATTAATTAAAATGTTAATTTTGGATTTAGAAATATTGACCTCATTAATGGAAGCTCTGGAATACTTGGAAATGTCCTGTAAAGAGTCCTTCATTTTGGATTCATATAAAATCGTATCCATCAAAACCGTGCCACCCCCTTTGCCCGGCTGCATAATTCTAATGGACTTGTTGTTTTTCAAGGAATTTAATAAGCAATTCTCATTTTTGGAAAAATTTGAAAATACCCTATGTGTACTAATAGTATTTCTGATCTCCATTTCTAATAAACTCTCCAAATTTTTAATCTGAGGATGAAGGGGGGGATTGATAGTACTTTTCTTTTTGAATAAGGAGGGTGTATGGGGGTTGACTTTGGAATCATGAAACATAAGTGATAAATTTTGTTTTCTTAAAAACAACTTTAGATCAACAATAGCCCTAGGAAAACTAACTTTTCTAGAAGGAATAAATTTAAATCCTTTTGAAAAAAGCAAAAAATGATCAGGTTGGATATCCAAAGAACTATAATTGAAAATCTTATACTTATTGAACTCAAAAATATTCCCATACTGTTTGATGTAGGTATTGAGTTCCAATTGTTTTATCTCCTGAGATTCCCCCTGTGGTGGTAGTTGTGGTTGTAATTGTAATACACAGGATTCTGATTGCGTATCCTGTCTGACCTCCGAAGAGGGGGTAAATACTCTAAAGGGATATCTCTATTGTTACCATGGTCATATACTTGCTGTGTTTCTCCTTCAGTCTGTGGATCTATATTTCTCATATTGTATCTGTCCGTCTCCACTCAATTACTAAAATGTTAAAAGCCTAGGTTTTGGGTAAGCAATCCCTAACCGGTATTCCCTGATGTCCCTCTCTAATTTCCCTACCTTCCTTTTCATATTTTCTCAGTGCCAGTACATTAAGAATATTTCTAGTATTCAAATTCCCTGTAGATATAGGCTTATAAAAGCACCAAATATTCCAACTGTAATACAAATGGTGTTGTTTATCTAGCCACATGCCATTCCTGTCAATCTTTTTATGTGATTTTCTAATGTGCCCATGGCATAATATGATTGTCTGATGAATCCTTAGTAGACAGGCCACCAGTCTGCATTAGCTTCTAGTAAATGCAAATGACATGGAAGCAGATTTGCTGGATTTAAATATCAGATGATTGCGGGTAAACTGCAAAGCACTTTAGTGAAGTCAGCCTCTTTACTTTGCCAAATTAGCTCCAAATATCTAATTCCATCCTCTTGTCTACCTTTGTAATTATCTTTATAGATCCCTTTCCTATTTCCCTAAACCTACCTTACAATTCTGGAGTCCTCATTTAAAGTGGGCCCTTCCTCATACCTTGCTTTGTTTGTCTTTGTCTATGTTTCTGATGCCTAACCCTCTGATGTATGATATTCAATTCATCTATCTTTGATTTATACACAGTCTTTGAGTTCTAATAAATGTTGTGTCCCTAACTATATGCCAAGCCCGTTGTTTTGCCTTCCCACCTTTCTTGAGAACATATAACACATGCTTATTATGTGCTATTCCCCTCATATATTCATAGGTTCATAGATATAGCTATCCATTTTGTAAATTTAATTGTCTTCTTAAGAGAAATATATTGTTTAGTATACAGATCAAGTTTTGCCTAAATGTGTATTAGCAACTCAGGACTTCATTGAAATCCTTTTTATTTTATTTTGTTTCACCTGCCACACTGTATCTTTTCTTTGAAAATTTCTGTGGAAAAAATGGACCATCCCAAACTGGTGCTTATAAATGTATCCTTTTACATGTCCTACCACTTATCTTCTGTTTTCAGCAGGGGCGGCCCGTGCTATTGGACTGCAGCCCCCCAGCTGTAAAAAAAGAAAGAAAGTAAAATAAAATACAAAGAAAGAAAATAAAAAAATTATCGCAAGTTGTGGACCTTTGCACATGTGTGCTAGCAGCATTTCTGATATCCAGACTGCTGCTGAACCAGTCTGGAGCATGCACAGACTGTCTCAGCAGCAGTCCAGATTAAGAAGCATTCAAGTGCAGAGATCCCAGAAGCCTATGCAGTTGTAACTGCATAGACTGTCACTGGAAAGGGATTGGACTCAGACTGCAATGTCGGCAGGCTGGGAGTCTCATTGAGGAAGGACATCTCGCGGGCTTTCTAGTGCAAGGAAGGACTTAGTGCTGTAACGAACAGACCAGTCCCAGGTAGTGTGTGTGTAATGCCCCAGATGCTACATGGTGGTGGGTAGAGAATAAGGCTTGAACCCTGTACCTTGGGCCCAGGTGACAAGAGCCTGAATTCCCTACCCACCACCATTTGTAACAATGTTACAAATTTTTCCCTCATACTTGTTCTGTTCCTCATAAAATCTGTGGTTTCTGTATTTCTGTGTCCTTGCAAAGCCAGTAGTGCATTGGTGCAGTGGTAGCATTGTTGCCTGACAGCTACATATCAGACATCATATTCTTCAGAAAGTGCATGGTAACACAAAAGCTTTTATTCTAACAATTTTCTAAGTGTATAAGATGGATACATGAAATTTGTCCCTATTTTTGGGACTGTATTCCCCCATTATTGGCTTCATCCAGGTTTTGTGCTAAGGTTGAAAGCTATGGTAAGAACTGAATTCACCGGATATGTTTGGGGGCTATATTCCCCCATTACTGGCTTTGTCCGGGTGTTTTTTGCTAAGAGGTTGAGAGCTATGGTGAGAACTGAATTCACTGAATGTTTCGGGGCTGTATTCACCCATTATTGGCTTTCTTCAGATGTTTTGTGCTAAGAGGTTGACAGCTGTGCTATGGTGAGAACTGAATTCACTAAATGGTAGCCATTTAAGTTTCCGTCTTCCTCTTTCACAAAACAGCTGATTTGGCATAGTGGTATGTTCCTCTGACTGTTTTGCACAGGGTCCTGGGTTTAAAGCTTGGCAGTGAAATGTATGGTGGTAACACAACATTTTACTCTGGCAACTTTCCAACATTATACAAGCAAGGTTTAAAATGTGCCCCTGGTTTTTGGGCTTTTGCCCCCCCCCCACAATAAACTTTGGCTTTTTCCAGATTTTTTTGTGCTGCAAAGTTCAGAGATACAACTGCATGAGTAGATTTTACAAGGAGCTGAGAGCTGCAGGGGAGCAAAAGTTTAGTGCTGCTTATGCTGAGTCTGCTTGCATTGTTAATAGCACAACAGGTAGTATACTTGCTTTTTGATGCAGAAGGCTGTGGGTTATACTTCCACAGTAGATAGATGCATTGCTGATACTGTACTATATTGCAAAAGGGGTGGATGCTGCATTCCTTTTTGTTGAAGATACTTAGTAACTATGAACCTGTTATCAGTTTGCCATCCATTCCCTATTGCAATATTGCTAGCATATCATTTTTTTAGTGTAGGATAGGCAATTTATTCCTCAAGGGTAACAGGCACTTTATTTGTAGATGAAACAATGAAATACAAAGTTGTTTGCTAGCAGCAACCTCTTCATTAGTTACAGATCTCTTTAATGTGGAATTATTTAGATGACTTTAACTTCTTCAGAGATTGTGCATATGTACTGATACTGGTGGACTGTAGAAGTTTGACTAGACTTTTATGATGGAAATGTTCTGAATTGGGCAGTTTTGTTATTACTGGTGCATGCATTTTGTTTCATTGCTTACTAGAAAAATTTCAAAACAATAAATTTAAAACACCCTCTAAAACTATACTGTATTGTTCAAGGAATATAATTTAATACAATCAGGAAGGTGTATGAAAGAGCATGTGTATGTTTCGTGTGCAAGGGGCCTGTGATTTGAAAACAACCCAAGCCTACAATTAATCTGCCACTGGCAAAATGTATTTTCTTTGAATGTGGGCTTCAGTGCTGTTTCAGTGATTGTGAGTTTTCAAGGGCAGAGAAGTTTTAATGCTAAGTCTGTTCTCATTGTGAGACTGCATTGCTTTGTTTAGCAGACATGATACCTTAATGTTTGCACTGTAAAATGCAAAATAAAACTTTTAAATTAAGTCCAAATCATCGCAGAAGTAAAGCAGTATGCACATTAGTGTTTATGGTAAATGGGGTGAAATAGCCAAGTAATGGTTCATTGGAATGATTGTAGGGGGGAAGCTCCATTCGACCATGATTTTGTGAGCAGGAAGGGCAGCAAACTCAAAGACAGCCCCAGCTGAACTATACCTCTCAACTGTCCAGATTTTTGCAGAATGAATAGATTTTTGCTTCTTATTTTTCGCTTGTTCCTCATAAAATTTGTGGTTTTCTGTCAAATCATTTAGGAATGAAGTCACTAAATAATGACAGACACTGAGTTTCAGACTTCATAACCTTCAGAAAAATGCATGCTAAAGCAAGACCTGTTATTCGATCAAGTGTCTCAGTTTATACAAGAGCAATTTTTAGTACTGTTTATATGTTCCCCCATATATTTGGCCTTGTCCAGATTTCCTGCATTAGCAGGTTGAGAGGTACATGCAAATAAATTGCTTTATAGAATTAGGCATATCCAAACCTCTCAACTGTCCCTGATTTTGGCTCAAAATGTTGCTCTTCCCCTAATAATCCCTCCGCAAAATGGCAATTTTGGAAGAAAACATGGAGGATGTACAATTAATAAATAACTGTAATAATCAGTTATATATTACTTTTATTTCAGAAATGCATGTAGATTATTTTATTTTGTCAGCTGCTCAAGTTAGCAATACTAATATTAAAAAGTGTCCCTTCTTTGACAGGTTCCCAGCTGTATTGTGTAGCTATTTTATATTTTTGAATCACATTTTTGGTCCATTTTTCATAAAATTGTGGGGTTTTTTTGGCAAATTAGTGGCAAATCATTAAAGACTGAAGTTAGAAAATAATGACAGACATTTCAGTTTCAGATTTCATACCCTTCAGAAAATTCATACTAATGCAAGACCTACTATTCTATTATCTTTCTAAGTTTATAAGAGCAATATTTAAAAATTGTCCTTATTTTTGGGCCTTTGTCCCACTTCTATGTATGTCTTTGTCCAGATTTCTTGCTCTGAGGTTGGGAGGTATGACAAATGTGTCATGGCCATTGCAGTCAGCCAGAGACATTTCAAATTGTGACATACTTGTTGCACCCCACTACCCCATGTAGTGACTCTGGATGTGTCCAAGCAAGGCATGGAGCAGTTATGCAGTGTAAATGTGCAGACTATTCCCCCCATCCAAGGTAGACACAAGTACTACAATGGCTTTTCATCTGTCCTTGATTTTGCAGAATGTTCTGGTTTCTGTCATATTTTTATACTGTTGATTTATGCTTATTATTATTCAGAAAGTGCTTGTTGCTCTGTGTTCAAGTAGCAGTGCTTTAATGACCATCTGGTAAGCTTGTCTGAGATTGCAAGATGCAAGTAAGTTTTAATAAGCATACTGTTAAAGAATTGCCAACATTGAAAGCCTTTCTGTTGTTGCCATGCAGAGAATGCTTACATAACTAGATAACATATAAGCCTTGGGTATTGAAATACATATGACAGTATTTGTAATAAAGGACCGGATTACATTATTTTAAGAGCTAATTACAGGCTTTACCTGCAAACTAAACAGAATGACAATCTATCATGTGTGGTCCATATCCTGTGCAGTAATCCTTTAAGCAATGTATGTTGAGCTTGCTTCCTGTTTGCTTTTCATTTTTTACTTTGATCATGTTTTCCCCATGAAAAGTACAGTTGTGTACTCTTACCATAAATGTAGACGTTCGAGTGGGTTCACTGTTGCAGTCATCACTGTAGGGTTCTTCCTGCCAGCAGCAGCCCCCGATTGGCCAGAATCCCAAAGTCAGTATCGGGCGCCAGCTGAGGTCGCATTTATCCTGACGTAAGTGTGCCGGAAGGTATAAAGACCTCAGCTGACGACATTCCCCCAGTTTTTCTTGCCCCAGATGTCAGGTGCCCAGAAAGGAAAGGCTAAAAAAGAAACCATGCCCAAAACCTCAGCAGCCAAAATACCTCATAACAGACAATACACAAGGAAAAAACAAAAGAGGGGATAGGAGGGAGGGTAACCCGGACTGCAACAGTGAACACACTTGAACATCTACATTTATGGTAAGAGTACACAACTGTACTATGTCCTTCATGGTTCACTGTTGCAGTCATCACTGTAGGGTTGAGTCCCAAAGCTAAGAAAGGGTGGCTGGAGGAGAAACAGAGGGAGCGGTCACAAAACCTTGCAAAACCACAGAAGCAAAACCTGCCCTGGATTTAGAATAGAGAGGGAGGTTGTAATGCATAGAAAAAGTATGTACAGAACTCCAAGTAGCAACTTCCAAAATATCCTTGGTAGAAACCCCACAAAGAAAAGCTGCTGAAGTAGCAGTAGCCCAGGTAGAATGAGTCCTAACATTAATAGGAACCGGATTGCCATGATAAGAGTAACAGAACTTGGTGCAATGGGCAATCCACTTGGAAATAGTTTGCTTAGTGATTGCTTTCCCCTGAACAGTAGGAGCATAAGCGACAAACAACTGATCAGATTTCTGGAATATCTTTGTCCTGTCCAGGTATAGACGAAGCTGTCTGTGCACGTCTAGAGAGTGCAAAAGACTTTCTTCCTCACTTTGAGGATTAGGATAAAAGGTAGGCAAATGAATAGACTGATTCAAGGCCACTGCCGAAACCACCTTGGGCATAAATGTGGGATTAGTCCATAGAGATACCCTGTCCTGATGAAAAGTAAGGAAGGGTTCCACAGTCATGAGTGCCTGCAATTCCGAAATTCTTCTAGCAGAGGTAATAGCTAAAAGAAAAGCAGTTTTCCAAGACAGAAATTTTAAATCCGTGGAAGCTGCAGGTTCAAAAGGCGACAAAGTTAATTTCTCCAAAACATAGTTAAGATCCCAAGTGGGAACAGGAGCCCTTATAGGGGGCCGAATATTCTTAGCCCCTCTAAGAAATTATTTAAGTAATGGATGAGAAAAAATCGGAGGATCCATATCGTAATGTGCAGAAATAGGAGAAGCATGAAGCTTAACAGACGAAAAAGATAGGCCCGTATGTAACAACTCTGTGAGATACTGTAAAATCAGAGGAATGTTCGGAACAGAAGAATCACCACCCTGGACTTGACTGCAGGAGCAAAATCTTTTCCATTTTCCCGCATAAGATTTTCTAGTGCTGGGCTGTCTAGCTTCAAGGATTACATTCAATACCTGTTTGGAAAGGGCAGAGGTGTTTACAGACCCTGGATCTGCCAGGCAGCTAGATGCAGAGTCTCAACATGACTGTGCAGTATCCGGCCATCCCGTTGAGACAGTAGATGAGGGATTTGAGGCAGAATCCAGGGAGGCTCCTGAACCAAGTTCATCAGAGTGGAATACCAGAATTGCTAAGGCCAATTGGGAGCCAGTAGAATTATGTGTGGTCTGTCCTGTTTTATCTTCAGAAGTACCCGAGGTAGAAGAGGAAAGGGAGGAAAAGCATATACTGAGAGGTGTTTCCAACTGAATGAAAGGGCATCCACTTTCCATGCTAGTTTGTGGTAGGTCCTTGTGCAGAATGTTGGAAGTTGATGATTCTGAGGGGATGCAAAGAGATCTATGTTCGGACATCCCCAAGCCTTTATAATCATCCTCAATATACGAACATCCAACATCCATTTGTGTGGATCTGAAATGCATCTGCTCAATGCGTCTGCCAGAGTGTTGTCTTTCCCTGGCAGGAATTGCACCTGTAAGTTGACACTGCAGGTCAGAGCAGTGTACCAGAGATTCATGGCTAATCTGCACAGGGGGTAAGAGTGAGAGCCCCCCTGCTTGTTGATGTACCACATCACTGTAGTGTTGTCTGTCCGTATCAACAATTGTCCTGGTAGAAGAAGGTCCCTGAAGGCTATCAGGGCATTCTGTACAGCTAGCATCTCCTTCAAATTTATGTGCAGGTGCGTTTGCTCCTTCATCCAAACACCCTGAAGACATCTCCCGTGCATGTGGGCTCCCCATGCATAATCTGAAGCATCCGTTGTCAGAACTTGGTTGGTCGGCGGAGGACAAAAAGGCTTCCCCTTGTTCTGTAGACAGGCTTCAGCCCACTAAAGAAACTCTCACTGGAGACAAGGCAAAATTGTGACCACTGTTTCCAAACTGTGGTAATGCTGAGACTGGACACTCTTGAGGTACCACTGCAGTTTCCTCATATGCAGCCTTGCATATGGTATTAGCAGAATGCAGGAGGCCATGTAACCCAAAGCCTGCAGAATTTTTCTTGCAGTCAGCTGTTTCATTGAAGCCAGGTATCGGAAAAAAGAAGCCAGTTGCACTTTTCTGTCTGGTGTCAAGGAAGCCATCTGGGTTGAAGTACTCAGAAGAGCACCCAGGAAAGTAATCTGTTGTGTGGGTACCAGGTTTGATTTCTTTAGATTCACTGTAAAACTGAGGCACTGAAGAAGATGCTGCACAAAGGCTATATGCCGAAGTAGAGTGTCTTTGTCGTTTGCTTGAAGAAGACAGTCGTCCAGATAAGGGTAAATTTGAATCCCCCTCTGTCTGCAAAATGCCATTACTGGTGCCAGGCACTTCGTAAAGACCCTGGGTGCAGTAGATAAGCCAAAGGGCAGCACAGAGAACTGGTAATGTTTCAAGCCCACTTTGAAATGCAGATACCTTCTGCACTCTTGCCTTATAGGAATATGCAGGTAAGCTTCTTTTAAGTCCAAAGTCACCATCCAAGCATTCTTGTCCAACATAGGCAGCAGCTGCTGCAGAGTGAGCATCTTGAATTTTGGTATATCTAGGAAGGTGTTTAGTACAGACAGGTCCAGGATTGGTCTCCACGAATTTTCCTTCCTGGGAACCAGGAAAAGTCTGGAATAAAAACCTTGCCCTATTTCTAAATTTGGCACCAATTCTATGGCCCTTATAGCCAGGAGGGACTGAACCTGCCGTTGTGCCTCTACCCACTGATGATTTGGCAGGTCTGGCCAACCGTTCGGTTTTGGCAAAGTGTGGAAATGAAATCTGTAACCTCTTGAGACTATGTCTAGAACCCATTGGTCCCGGGTTATGTGGTTCCAATTTTGATAAAAAAGAGAAATCCCCCCCCCCCACCAAAGGAGCTTCCAGGAGAGGAGCCCCTGGAACCAGAAAGGGAGAGTCACGAAGACTGTTTTCAGTAGGGTTGAGACTTATCTTCACCACCCTTGGGAGATGGGGCACTCCACTGCCTATTCCTAAAATGGGACTGTGACTGTCCCCTACCTCTGGAATGCCTGGATCTGCCTCTCTGAGACCTGTCCGAGCCCGGAAAGGACCAAGGATTAGTTGGCCAGTGTCTGCTAAATCTAGGAGGTTGCACCTGTAGAAAATCCTTAACCGTCGGCATAGATTTGACTTTGTCCTCCATTTTCTTCAATACCTCTTCAGCTTTGGACCCAAACAGAACATCGTGCTGCAAAGGGGCATCCAAAAGTTTGGCTTTAATCTGATACGGCAAGCTTTGATCCCTTAACCAAGTATGTCTTCTAATAACAGCGCCAGTTGTTGCAGCCCTACAAGAAGCTTTCAAAGAATCAAAGCCACAATGCAGGGCATGTTTACCACTTGTTCAATAGCGTGCAATAACTCCTGTAACTCCTGATTATCCGCACCAATAGACACAGCTAACATCTTTTGTTGAAATACAGAAAAAAGGTATTGCTGATAATTCAGCATATGAAATTGACAGTTCAAAGCCCTAATAGACAATGTAGCAGAAGTATAAACCTTTTTACCCCATCTCTCCAAAGCCCTGGACTCTCGGTCAAAAGAAATAGGATTTTTAGCAGAGGCCACTTTAACACCCTTAGGACCCTGAGAAATTGTTTCCGGATCAGGCGAAAGATTTTTAAAAAGAAATTTATGAGAATCTGGAACCCTATAATACCTATCCGGTTTGGCTGGAGTAGGGGGAAAAGAATCAGAGGGGAGAGAAGCTTCCGAAAAAACATCATCAACAATGTCCAATAGAGGGGGAATAGCCAAAGGCTTATGCTGTGGTAGAAGAAGAAAATCCCTAAGCCTTTTCTTGGATTCAGAGAATTCCTGCCCTTCCCAGTGAAAATGCACCCTCATATCATACAAAGTTTCACCAAAAGGATAATCCTCAGGAGGAGAGGCGGAAGGAAAGGAATCTTCAGCATCAGAATCCTCATAAAGAGGAAAAGAATAATCCTGCTCAAGGGAAGAAGCAGAAGAAACAGAAATTTGGTCTGAAGAATCATAATCGGACTGTAATCTAGGCTTCTTGTCAGGAGGGGGATAAGAACCCCTGATCATAGTTAAGAGATCTTCAGCCATCCTAAGCATCTGCCTCTGAGGCCTAGGACCCTGATCAAAAGGTGCATGTGCTAGCCACTTCACTTTAGCTGGAGCCTTAGACTTTGACTTAGCATGTAAATCCAAATCCACATTTGCAGGAAGCTGTGAAGGCCTGAGAACTCCCTCAGAGGCCGGTACCTGCCTACCGGCTCTGGACCCAACTGAGAGAGCAGTATCCAAAGGTCCAGTCCCTGGCAATTCTAAAGACCCCATCAGCTCCACACTGGAGTTGGTACAGGCAATTTGTTCAAAAGAGGCGGACGACAGAGGCTGCTAAGGTGCCTCACTGATGACCGACGAACCAGCAACCGGCAATAACTGAGTAACATCCTTTACTGTGGACCTCGGAGGCCTGTCTGCATCCCTGCACCTCTTACACACCCCAGAAGCCAGAAAAGAGTCTGAAGACATGTTATAATTAAATCTTTTTCCAAAATAGTAAAAGGCAAAGTTATATCTATGCCTAATAGTACGCTGATTAAATCTAGCACAAAACACACAATTAGCAACATCGTGGTCAGGACCCAGGCAGGGAATACAGTAAGAGTGAAAATCCCTATGAGGTATTTGCTTCCCACAAGAAATACAATTATTAACTTTTTCTGACATCTGACTAGAGCAAGAAAAAGACCTCCCCAATGGGGTACTTATCTGTAAAAAACAAAAATCCTGGGATTAGATCCAAAAACAAACAGGCCGACCGGCATCAATGAACTGCAAAGGGTGCTGCGAGGCAAGAAAAGCTGGGGAAATGGCGTCAGCTGAGGTCTATATACCTTCTGGCGCACTGACGTCAGGATAAATGTGACTTTAGCTGGCGCCCGATCCAGACTTTGGGATTCTGGCCGATCGGGGGCTGCTGCTGGCAGGAAGAACCCTACAGTGATGACTTCAACAGTGAACCACGAAGGACATCAAGTAGATAGTTGTCAGGCAGCTGGTCTTTTTTCGATAAGAAACATTTTTACAAGTGGGAGTATCACAGAGATTGCTTCTTTCAGCATGTTACTTGGTACTTTAATAAAGGTGAATATAAATTATAATTAGAACTGGAGTACAAGGAGAAGTGGTTTGAGGTGAGTGCTGCTTGTTTTTTTATACTTGATTTTGACTAGCATTCCAGTAATGTATTTAAAAAGTAATTTATTTTTTCATGCCTCACAACCTTTTTGTTTCCATCTAGATATTAAGCAAGCTGTCATGCAGCCAATGGACTGAAATATGTTTTTTCTTCTACACTTCATTTTGCCTTGATTGGACTCTCATAATGATGGTTTGGCACCCAGGGCAGAGTATTTAATTAAAGTTACAGTTTTTGTGATTTTGAGCATAGCTCCTCCCCTTTCTAGTTGGCCGCACCCATTCCCATTGACCCCACCCATTCAGCTGTCTCCTGCAGCCCCCCTTTGATTTGAAGTCACCAGCCGCCACTGATTTTCAGACTACCCAGCAACCCTTTCTGTTTGCCTGTACTTTTTTCATTACTCTTCCTACTAATTTCTTGAAAGAATGGCCCCTCCCCTTTTTCCATCTCCCAGTATGTTATCCAAAATGGCATGGAAAAAATACTTAAGATGTGAGCAGAGCTGTATTTTCGATGCTTAGTCTGTTTCCTGGAGAGATAAAAGACAATTGTATTTATTTATTTATTTATTTATTTATTTATTTATTTATTTATTGTATTTAATAACTGGAATATTCTACTGGGCAGAAATGTGTCCCTTATTGGTAGAGTCCCTAGGAGAAAAACTCCATTTCATGCAGTTTAAGATCACATTTTTTTTTTAATTAGAACTGCAGATAAGGTACGGTTGTTTACTGTTTCTGGAACTCTTAAAATTGCATACTTTAGTACAGAACCAATGCAGATAATGTGTTTAGATAAATATGATTAAAATATGAATAATAGATACAGCAAATATATACAACTGATGAATTACATTTGTTATTCTTTTCTATGCAAACAAGTATGTGGTACATACATTCCATTTTATTCAAGTGTAGGATTGCATAGTTTGTGAGTGGGTGACAATTAACAAGGTTGACACAGTGAATATACATTTAGCTTATTTGAGGTGTGGAAGAATTCTGAGATTATAGAGTTTACAGTAGGATGTTTCAAGAGGGTGAATTTGAATAAGAAGAGTGGAATACAAGAGACGGGCCAATACCTGATTGCTGTCTCATTTATTTTTTTCTTCCTTTTTATTTGGTGTCAGTGTCTTTCAGTGCCTGCTATTAAGAACTGTAGGAAGAGATCTTCTGTTTCTCCTACTTGCCACCCCCCATAGGCCACCATTTTACTGTTCAGAAGCATCTCCTGGACTAGACTATATGGATTTTTTGCAGATCGTCATTTTATATTCTCAGACTCATGAATGTGACTCTCAGAATGACAAGACTTACTGAGTGATAATGCATATTTATACAAAACAAGCCTGAGATTGCTGTTTCTTCAAGTATTATTCCCTTTTCTTGGTGGTGTGGCAATGTGAGAGTAAATATATGTAAGTTTCAGAGCATGTGGAGGCTAGCTCCCCACATTGGGAGGTGCAGGGGGAACTTACTTCTGATGTTTGGCATTTGTTGGTTTGTATTTTCATAGTTTATTTTTAATTATAATTGTGGGACCCAAAGTTACAATCTTAGAATTATAATATGAATTTATGGGATAATTCCATGATTTGTCTTAGTATAATTGTATACTTTTTGGGAAGATTCATCTTAGTTCTTATATCTGGTATCGAGTGGTGCTTTAAGGGTAGGAGATCTATAATATTATTGTCCTTCAGAAGGGGGAATTGAGCTAAGTTTAACATTATCCCTTTCATTTTTAGGTTAGGATTAAGATGGAGTGATTGTAAAATATTAAAGGTAGGGGTCAGTTTTAGGGAGTGAAAAAGTTTTTGTAATGTTCCTACTTTGGTTTTTATATCACTATGTATCTTGATTTTACCCAGATTTTCTTTATTTAAAAAAGGAAGAGCTAAGGGGTTAAAATTCAGTGATTTAAGATAATTGTTATAAAGTATAACCCAGACTGGATACCATATGTTGGAATCCCTGTTGAATGTAGCTATGTTAATTATCCTACTGCAGCTTATAATTTCGTAATATAATTTTAAATCAGGCAGTCCTAGACCTCCTTGTTCTTTTGGGTATGAAAGTTTAGAGTATCTAATCCTAATGGATTTAGGAGATCATATATATTTCGAAAGGGATGAGTATATGTTTTTGAAGAATTTGTTGTGTAGGATAATATTTGTTGCATTAGCATTGTATAAGTGTATATAGTTAAGTCTGTATGTAGGTCATGTTCTTTTGTATTAATGTCTTTTGTTGCCTAAATTTTTTATAAACAAATAAAAAGAATTAAAAAAAAAAAGAATTATAATATGGAGCTTTTCCAGCCATTAAATTCCCTATGCACACCTTTAGAGTTCCCCTCGTTAGTCTAAACTAGGGGAGTATATATTCCTTCCAATGCATCTCTTGGAAGAAGAATAAAATCAATGGGTGCATCTGGATTTTCCCACCTCTGAATATTCCTTGAATTATTTTATGACATTTAAGCATAGCAGTGCAAGAGTTTCTCTTTTATTAGTCCTCTCTGGATATGTATGCAAGGTAAGAGAACATTTGTATTGTACTTCAGTAAAAAGGACTTTATGATTAAAAATAATATTTGTTACAATAAAAAATTATAAGTCACTAGAAGTGTATTACTTGAAATGGAGTTTCTGTGGTAGAGCTGCCATCTTATGAAGGGAAAGCTGTGCATATCATATGTGAATAGGAGTGCGAGAAAATAAAATGTGAGAGTAGGTAGACCAAGTCAACTGTACACATGGGCCGGAGGAGAAATGAAGCTGGATTTGTTCACCAGTGTGGAGAAGAAGGAACTTAGTAAGTGCATCAGTGGTATTATAATCAGTGGGAACCAGTTACATAATTATGACATCTCTCAGATATTCTTATCAATAAGACATTCAAGCTAGAAGAATGTATGTACTGTTAATCTGCATGGTTGCCGTGGTCTTAAAAAGGTGGAATCAATAACATCAAGTGTAAACCTGCATACATTTATAAAATGTTTGGGAGTTCGTAATGTTTATTAATGTTTTATTTGTATTTGCTTCAACACATTAATTAGTTTATATCTCTTTGCAGCTTTGCACCCTCCCACTATATGTAGTACACCTTCACTTCTAATGTACTCTCTGAAACTGCATAGATTTTTGGGTATGGGGTGGAGAAAGAGGTATTGACCCATCCTATATTTCAAAAGTTTGTTGTTTTTCAAGTTTTTTTTTTTAATTTGTTTTTATAGACATAGTTTTCCTTTCAATAAAGTACTTTTAAGAATTCTTTTGGTTTTTAGTAATTCACAGTCAGCCGTTTGAGTCAGTTTTCCAACTGTTTATGTAAGCTGAGATGTAACTGCATGCATTGTTAGAGCAATTAAGTTTTAAGACACAGTTGGCATAATGGTTCAAGTCTTTGCCTCAAAGACATTGTGTTCGATTCTGGAGATCGATTGTTCTTCCCACACCTGTGTGCATCATCTCATGTCGCATAAATATGATGGGTGCTTCCACCTCAAGAGCCGAAGGCAATGGTTTAAACCCAACCTTACCAGCTGAACTTGAAAGATATACTAACAGCATGCCCCAGACCTGAATGGAGTTGTGTGAATAAAGACACACTCTCAACAGTGCTTGTCAGGGAAAGTGTTGTCTAATTCAGTTGCTTTAGGTATCAGGTGTGAAATGAAAGAGTTCATCTTGACATAAATAGACTTAGAGAAAGCATATTACAAGGTCCCAAGAAAGCTGACTTGGGCAGTCCTATAATGGTTTAAAGTCCAAAAAGCATATGTAGAATTAGTGCACACTATGTTCAAAGACCCAGTGACACAAGCACAAACAGGGTTAGGACACGCAGAAGGTTTCCTAATGGGTGAGGGTGTGCAATAGGTTCAACTCTGAGTCCACTGCTCATTGTACTGTTGTGGAAATACATTAGCAAACAGGTTAGAGATGAGAGATCAACAAAACTGTTGTATGTAGATGAAGTGGCACTATAAGCAGACTTTGAACAGGAACTTTAGTAAGGCTAGGAGACTTAAATGTAAAACTTAAGGCACATGGAATAAAACTGTAATGTAGATAAGACAATTGTAGTTGCTGCAAATGGGAGAAATCCGAAGAAGCTAAAAACTGAGATAGAAGGGATAATAGATGAGCAGATTATTAGCCTCAGGTATCTGGTAAGGTTGGTTAAGGAGATGAAAAGTGTAAATGATGAAGTTAAAGCTAGAATCAGAGGTGCTGTAGCCAGCTGTCAGAGAACATTAGGGGAAGTGTATGAATGCCAAAGAAACTGAAAAGTAAGGTATACAAAACAGTGGTGCAAGTACTGTCTCTGTATGGCTAAGAATTCTAGGTGGTAAAGGCAGAGCAGATGAGGAAGCTTGAGGTGATGAAGATGAAAAGCCACAGATAGGTGGTAGGATGCACACTGTGGGACAGATGAAGAAATGAGGACATCACTGCAGAAGCTAGTATAGTATGGACATGGAGAAGGTTAAGGAAAACAAAAAAGATGAATTGTGCGTGAGAGAAGATCTGTGTCATTCAGTTGTGACTGGCAAATTAGGTAGAAGAATGGCATTGAGTCAAGAAAGGTGGTAACAGTTTTTACAGTACCATGACTCCATCCAGACAACTTGGTAGAATGTGACTGATGATGATGATGATTAAGTTTTGAGTGCAGTGTGGATTAACAGTATTATTTTGAGCTCTGTTTGTTCTGCCTATAGTACAATTAGTTAGTATATTCAAGCTATGACCATTTGAGGAAAGATTATTAAGTTACAGCTAATCAGTTAAAAAAATACATTTCAGGAAACTTTATTACTGCGGGTGGCTTCATTCTGCATAACCTTCATGCCATGTTGGGTATGTGTAGCCTACCCTCCTCAATAACAACTTATTCCAAGTTTGTTAATCTTCCTATAAAATTTATAATTAAGAATCTCTAAATTTCCATTCCATCATCTCCTGGTCCTGACTGAATACATTTCAAGTCACAGAGTAGATAACTGAATACCTCTGGTTTGAAATGTTAGACTGAAAAAGCTGCAGAATCCTCAGTACTGTGCATAATTAATCAACTACATAAAAAAGAGTTTCAGAGTTGTATGGAAGAAGGTATGAAAAATTATAAGGTGTTTCTTTCATGACATGTCTCAAAAAGTCAGCACCATAATGCAAATAGCAACTCCAGGATGAAAGCAATAAACAATTTATTGAAATGTATGTTCCCTAGATGATATTCAGAAAACTGAGTGCCACTTAATGTGCTTCAGTGAATAAATGTGTTGCCATCTCTTTTGTCTGCATGCTGCCTGTATAATTTGTGATTATTCTTTTCCTGATGTGAACATGAGTTATTCTGCATTAAGTGTGGCTTTTCTGGAATCTAGCTTTTATGCAGCATTGCAAAGTGATTTTTTTAGTGTATAATTTAGACAGACAGCGAGTTGTTCTTGAAAAAAATGCCATTTCCAAAATGGTGAATTCTGTACCTTGGATATGTTTTTGCTTGCTGAGATTCATGATATGCTCTGGTACCAACATATATCTGAAATGGATCAAGCAGATAACTGAAAAATGATTAAATGTTAATACTTGAATAGTATAGAGTGTTATTTCCTTAACGAAATTTATAGAATCTCTATGGATAACTTACGCTGCACTCTTTCCTCTCAGGTGAGAGCATGCTGTATGGACCGGTGTTTACCCAAGAGCCACTAGATATAATCTTCCCAGTAGAAACTGATGTAAATCAGGTGATACTGAACTGTGAAGCAACAGGAAACCCAGCACCACAATTCAGGTATGTCAGCAGATGTGTGGTCGACTCATATGAAGTCAGTGTTGCAGTACAAACCTCATGTTATTATTTGACTTCTGAAATTTGAGAAAACATTACTTCAAAAAATGTGCATCCTGACATGCTAATAATTTTATAATATTAGCTAGTCTTAATTATTTTTGATACAACTGTTACAAATAAATTTGTTGGCCTATCTTTTCATATTATGTATCATCCTCAATGGTGTGTGCGTGTGTGTGTGCGTGTGTGTGTGTGTGTGTGTGTGTGTGTGTGTGTGTGTGTGTGTGTGTGTGTGTGTGTGTGTGTGAGCGTTTGCGTGTGCATGTGTGAATGAGTGTGTCTATCTTTCTTTATACAAATACTTTTACCATGGTGAGATTCAAGTGACCAAACTAAAAAGAAAAGCTGTTCAACCTTTCTTCATGTAACATTATATCTGAATGTATCTGTCCCACTCTCATAAGCATATTCCCTACCATTTAGAACTAGTGCAGGCACAATTGCAGCGAGCCTCCACCTGTTTAGTGAATGTGCAATAAGCCATGATGTTTATTAACAGTGAATGTGTGGAAGCAAGAAGACTGCAGAAAGAAAAGCTCATTAAATATACCTGTCCCTGCTGAAGAGGAGACCAAGTAGCTGTACGGTATGGCTCCGTGGTAACTGGAATTCCAGAACTACTTGCTGTTCATGTTTGTGCATCAATGACGTTCTGCATGATTCTATGCACAGAACGGCAATAAGTAGGAAAACGTCTGTGCCAGCAATTAAAGAGCTATGAAGCTCGTGGTGAAATAACCTGGACCAAATTAAAGGCTGGAAATGGGAAGAAAGGAAACTGGTGAAAAGGGAGAATCAAGCAAAGGGTACAACATAAGTTTAAGAATTAGGGAATGAGAAGGGTGGAGGTGAGGAAAGAGAGATTTAATCAGATGCTCATATATATATATATATATATATATATATATATATATATATATATATATATATATATATATATATATATATATATATATATATATATATATATATTTATATATATGTGAGTGTGTGTGTCCCCTTCAGAGGCTCGAAGTTACAAAACTTCAAACTTCAAATGGCCGAGACCATAAGATCAAAGTTTTGAGACTTTGAACGTTTTGAATGGATATTACCGCACAGTGCGGAACTAGAAATGTACCATTTTCTTCACTGCAGTCTGATCTTAGAGTTGGCTTTATTTATTTAGCAGGGGGGGGGTGCAGGGGGGCTTGGCCCCCTGCAAAAATGTAGACAAAAAAAATGTGTTTTTTATTTTTTTATTACGTTTTCAAAGTTTCAAAACTTAGATCTATTGGTCTTGTTCGTTTGAAGTTCAAAGTTTTGAAATTTTGAGCTTCTGAAGTAGATCCATATATATATATATATATATATATATATATATATATATATATATATATATATATATATATATATATATGTCTACTTCATATAATTGACCCACACTTCACAGAAACTCTTTTCATAGAGACAAAAAAAGCAAAAGTTCACATCAAGGAAGAATTCCACAGGGAACGGAATCAGTTGGCCAATGTTAGAAAATTGCCCTTTTCCCCAGTGTAGTGTGATCTTGGAGTTGGCATAGAACTGGGGGTGTGCATGGAACAGTCCTCCACCTGGGTGGGTTTGATATACTGCGGTTTGTGTGGCATTTGTAAGGTGGCCAAGTGCCTCGTTTCCCTATGGTATTTTTCACTGATTTGAATGTTCACTTTATTGAACATTCACTCTTTTTGATCTATGAAAAGAATTTCGGCAGAGTATGGTCTGATTATGAAACATAGACCGATATATACACACACACACATATATATATATATATATATATATATATATATATATATATATATATATGGGTTCACTTTATAATCCCGAAATCCTAACATATCAAATTTCAGAATTTCGAGATAATAAAGCCGAAATCTTACAATCCCGAAACCCCAGAAGCATGAATTTTAAAATTAAGAATCCTACACTAACCATACACCACACACATACACACACCTTCCCCCCACACAAAAACAGACAAACCTACACTACATACAAGCACTAACTCTAAGGTCGCACTACACAAACACACAAAAACAAAACCACACACGTACATTCCCCTTGCACACACACATGACAGTCACAACACACACTGACACACATTAAAGCCCCTAACCAAGACCCTTAAACATAAATACTTACCTGAACATCCACCTATCCATTCACACACCGCAACACCAGACACGCTACTTCAACATCTCCGAACTTTGGGATTTTGAAATTTGCGCTTCTGGGGATGTTCTTCTTGTTTCACTGTTGCAGTCATTACACTTGGGTTACCTGCTGGCAGGCTCCCCTCAGTCGGCCTGAATTCCAAAGTCTAGGTCCGGGATCGGTTGCTGTCGCCTCTTCCCTCACGTCAGTTCACCAGGGGTATAAAAGATGCAGCCAATGCCATTTTCTTCTATCTTTCTTGCCGCGAGGTGCCCGAAACATAAGCAGTTTGCAAGTGCCGGTCGGCCTACTCCTGAGATTTTTGTGTTGGAATTTCTGATCCGAAATCTTCATTAAAAGCTAAGTACCCCGTTGGGGAAACTTTTTTCGTGCTCCCGACCGATGTCATTTAAAGTTAATAATTGTATTTCTTGTGGGAAGCAAATACCCCATGAGGATTTTCATTCTTACTGTATTCCTTGCCTAGGCCCTGACCACGATGTTGCTAGTTGTCAGTTTTGTGCTAGATTTAACCAACGCACTATTAAGCGTTGGTACGATTTTGCATTACACTATTTTGGCAGAAGATTTAATTATACGATGTCGTCAGACAGCCATCTGACTACCGGAATTCACAAGAAACGCAAAGAAAAAGAAAAGGACAGGCATCCGAGGTCCAAAACCGACGACGAGGCTTCTTCTCAGCCAGTCGCCGGTTCGCCAGTTCTCAGTGAGGCACCTTCGCAGCCCCTGACACCTGCTACTTTAGACCAGCAGGCCACTACCGACTCCCACGTGGAGTTGACTAGGCCGCTCAAAGCTCAAAGTGTTGGACCTTCGGAGACTATTCCCTCAGATGGGTCCGGAACCGCTGAGCAGGCATCGGCTTTTGAGGCTGTTTTCAGACCTACTCAATTATACATTAAAATGACTTCAGCTTCAAAGGCAAAGACTAAAGCACCTTTAAAGACAAAGAAACGAGTACAGCAGCCTCATGGACAGGCCTCCATGCCCAAAAAACAGATGTTCAAAATGGCCGAAGACTTAATTACTTTGATCAGGGGTTCCCATCCCCCACCTGATAAAAGTCTAGGCAAGGGACAAAATATGAATCTTCAGATCAGGTTTCCATTTCATTTGATTCCTCTTCTGATCAGGAATGCTCTCTTCCTCCCTATGAGGATTCTGATGCTGAAGAATCTATCCCTTCAGCCTCTCCTCCTGAGGATTACTCTTTTGGGGAAACCTTGCATACCATGAAGGAGCATTTCCACTGGGAGAGCCAAGATTTTTCAGAATCTAAGAAAAGGCTCAGAGACTTCCTTTTACTACCACAACACATGCCCCTAGCTATTTCACCTGTTAGACATTGTAGATGATGTATTTTCAGAGTCCAGTCTGACCCCTGACTCCTTACCTCCAGCTCCTGTTAAGCCGGATAGGTACTACAGAGTTTCTGACTCTCATAAATTTATTTTCAAAAACCCTGCTGCTGACCCATAAACTATCTCTTAGGGTCCCAAAGGGGTCAAGGCTTACACTGCAAAACACCCTACCCCCTCTGACAGGGATTCTAGGGCATTGGACAGATGGAGAAAAAAGATTTACACTTCTGCTACCTTGGCTATAAGGGCTTTAAATTGTCAGTTTCATATGCTCAAATATCAGCAATATATTATGTCACTGCTTAAACAGAAAATGTTGATAAATTCTGAATGTGCAGAAAACAAAGAAATGCAGGATTTATTGCATGCAGCTGAACAAGTTGGAAAGCATACTTTGCAATGTGGTTTTGATTCTTTGGAGGCCTCCTGCAGGGCCGCTGTTACGGGTTCTGTCATCAGGAGGCATGCTTAGTTAAAGGAACAAAATCTGCCTGATCATGTCAAAGCAAAATTATTAGATGCTCCATTACAGCATGATACCTTGTTTGGTGTTAAAGCAGAAGAGGTGTTAAAGAAAATGGAGGACAAAGCTAAATCTATGCAAATGGTTAAGGATTTCTTACAGATACAGCCTCCAAGATTTAGCAGACACTGGCCTACAAAGAATTGGTCCTTTCCAGTGTCAGACAGGCCACAAAGGGGCAGATACAGATGCCCAAGAGGCAGATTCCAGCCCCAAGGTTCGTACAGGTCTAAACAATGGGGTGCTTCTACCTCTAAAAGTGGAGAAGACAAATCACAGCCATACAGGAAACAGTTCCAATGACTTCCCCCTGCCTGCACCAAACACGTATTTTCTGGTAGCACCTTTAGGGGGAAAACTAGCACTTTTTTCTCAAAATTGGCACTTAATAACCCAGGACAAATGGGTCCTAGACATAGTGTCACAAGGCTACAAGTTTCACCTCCATACCCTGCCAAGGACAAATGGTTGGCCAGACCTGCCAAAACATCAATGGGCAGTGGCACAAAAGCAAGTTTCATCCCTCATGGACATGAGGGCCATTCAACAATACCAGAGCAAGAGCAGGGACAAGAATTTTATTCAAGACTGTTCTTGGTACCAAGAAAGGACAAGACCTGGAGACTAGTACTGGACCTATCTATTCTAAACACATATCTGGATATACCAAAATTCAAAATGTTGACTCTACAGCAACTTCTGCCCATGCCGGGCAAGAAGGCTTGGCTTGTGACTTTAGACCTAAAAGAGGCATACCTGCATGTCCCAATCAGACAAACATGCAGAAGATACCTCAGATTCAAAGCTGGCTTAATGCACTACTAATTCTCTGCACTGCCCTTTGGCTAATCTACTATGCCCAGGGTCTTCACAAAGTGCCTGGCACCAGTAATTGCATTCTGCAGACAAAGAGGAATACAAATATATCCTTACTTGGATGACGGCCTCATTCAAGCAGAGAACAAGGACATTCTACTAAACTACAACATCTGGCATTTGTAAACAGATTTCTAACAGGCCTAGGGTACACAGTCAATGAAAAGAAATCAAAACTAGTACTCTCTCAAGAGATAATATTCCTGGGTGCAAGCTTAAATACAACTGCCCAGATGGTTTATCTCATGCCAGACAAACAAAGGCAACTGATTACCTATTTCAACCTGTTGGCAACAAAGGCCCAGTTATCTGCAAGAAAAATTCTGCAGGCTTTGGGCTTCATGGCATCTTGCATTCTACTAATTCCGTATGCAGACTGCATATGAGGAAACTTCAATGGTACCTAAAAAGTGTTTGGACTCAACATTGCCACAGCCTGGAAACAATAATTACCCTCATTCCCTACCTGCAACAGGAGTTTCGATGGTGGGCGAAGGCTTGTCACCAGAACAAGGGACAGCCATTCACTTTACCCCCAGCCAGGCAGACATTAACAACGGATGCATCATATTATGCCTGGGGGGCCCACATTGCAGGAAGATGTATTCAAGACACATGGTCCGCAAACCAAATGCATCTACATATCAATCAAAAAGAGATGCTAGCTGTTCAGAATGCCCTGACAGCCTTCAAGGA